>NW_027187327.1:4670346-4717449 GCF_028583685.1 Petaurus breviceps papuanus
GGAGGAGAGCTGAGGCAGGACAACATAAGCCCTCCCCTGAAAATAAGCCCTCTGGTGTTTTTCTTTCCAAAAAAAATAATAAGACAGTGTCTTATTATCGGGGAAACATGGGGTAAAATAGGCATTGGCTAGGATAGCTGAACAGCTTCCTTAAGGTGAACATATGTTTAAGGAGTCCTCATTTTTGCCGCTTCTCTTCAAGGTCATCCCATAATGCTGATTTTAGGCCCTATTGAATTTTTTTTCCCTTGGGTGACATTTTATTTCCACAAGATTTTGAGTTCCAAATTTGCTACCAATCTCTCCCCTACCCCCTACTCCAAGATAGCAAACATACTGATTACCCCTTCCTCCAGTCTGCCCTCTCTTCTATCCCCTCTGCCCCACCTTCCCCCTTACTTTCTTGTGGGGCAAGACGGTTTTCTATACCCCATTGCCTGTTTATCTTATTTCCCAGTTGCATGTAAGAACAATTTCTTAACACTTGTTTTGTAAATTTTGAGTTCTAGATTCTTTCCTTTCTTCCCTCCTCATACCTCCCCCCATTGAGAAGACAAGCAATTCAATATAGGTTATATATGTGTAGTTATGCAAAACATTTCCATAGTAGTCATATTGTGAAAGACTAACAATATTTCTCTACAGCCTATCCCACCCCCCATTTATTCTATTTTCTCCTTTGAACCTGTCCCTTTTCAAAAGTGCTTGCTTCTGACTATCCCCTCCCCCAATCTGCCCTCCCTTCTACCATCGTCCCCCCATATCCCTTTCACCTCTATTTTCCTGGAGGGTAAGATACCCAATTGAATGTGTTTGTTATTTCCTGCTTAAGCCAAATCCAGTAAGAGTAGGTTGACTCATTCCCTTTCACTTCCCTGCTCTTCCCCTCCATTGTAACTGCTTTCTCTTGCCTCTTTTATGTGACATAATTTACCTTATTCTATCTTTCCCTTTCTCCCTCTCCCAATATATTTTTCTTTCACCCCTTAATTTTATTTTTTAGATATCATCCCTTCACATTCAACTCACCCTGTGCCTTCTGTCCATACATACATGCACATATGTACATGTACACATATACATATACACATATATACATATGTGTATATACCTACATACATACACATATTCCCTTTAACTATCCTAAAAATGAGAAAAGTCTCATGAGTTACAAATATCACCTCTCCATGTAGGAATGCAAACAATTCAACTTTAATAAGTTCCTTATGATTTCTTTTTCCTGTTTACCTTTTCATGTTTCTCTTGGTTCTTGTATTTGAAAGTCAAATTTTCTGTTCACCTCTGGTCTTTTCATTAAAAATGCTTGAAAGTTCTCTATTTCATTGAATGTCCATATTTTCCCCTGAAGTATTATACTTAGCTTTGCTGGTTAGGTGATTCTTGGCTTTAATCCTAGCTCCTTTGACCTCCAGAATATCATATTCCAACCCCTCCCATCCCTTAGTGTAGAAGCTGATGGATCTTGTGTTATCCTGATTGTGCTTCCACAGTACTCAAATTGTTTCTTCCTGACTGCTTATAATATTTTCTCCTTGACCTGGGAACTCTGAAATTTGGCTATAATATTCCTAGGAGTTTTCTTTTTCAGATCTTTTTCAAGAGGTAATCAGTAGATTCTTTCAATTTCTATTTTACCCTCTTGTTCTAGAATATCAGGGCAGTTTTCCTTGATAATTTCTTGAAAGATGATGTCTAGGCTCTTTTTTTTATCATGGCTTTCAGGTAGTCCAATAATTTTTAGATGATCTCTCTTGGATCTATTTTCTAGGTCAGTTGTTTTTCTGATGAGATATTTCACATTGTCTTCTGTTTTTTCATTCTTTTGGTTCTGCTTTATAATATCTTGGCTTCTCATAAAGTCATTAGCTTCCCTTTGCTCCATTCTAATTTTGAAGGAGTTATTTTCTTCAGTGAGCTTTTGAACCTCCTTTTCCATATGGCAAATTTGGCTTTTTAAGGCATCCTTCTCATTGACTTTTTGGACCTCTTTTGCCATTTGAGTTAGTCTGTTTTTGTTTTTTTGTTTCCTTGTTTTGCTTTTTGGAGGGGGGATGGTAGGGCAATTGGGGTTAAGTGACTTGCCCAAGGTCACACAGCTAGATATTTTGGGTTAAGTGTCTGAGGTCACATTTAAACTCAGGACCTCCTGACTCCAGGACCGTTGCTCTATTCACTGAGCCACCTAGCTGCCCCTAATAAGTTTATTTTTTAATGTGTTATTTTCTTCAGTATTTTTGGGGGTCTCCTTTAGCAAGCTGTTGAGTTGTTTTTCATGATTTTCTTGCATCATTCTCATTTCTCTTCCCAATTTTTCCTCTACTTCTCTTATTTGATTCTCAAAATCCTTTTTGAGCTCCTCCATGGCCTGTGACTAATTAATATTTTTTCTTGGAGGCTTTTGATGCAGGAGTTTTGACTTTGTTGTCTTCTTCTGGTTGTATGATTTGTTCTTCTTTGTCACCAAAGAAAGATTCTATAATCTGATTTTTCCCTCTGTTTGCTCATTTTCCTAGCCAATTAATTGACTTTTGAGCTCTTTACCAAAGTAGGACTCTGCTTCCAGAGTGGAAAGTGCTCTGTCCTAAATTCCTGGGGTTTTGTGCAGTTGTTGTCAGAGCTATTTCTAGGCAGGCACCTGTGAATTTTCAGTTTTTCTAAGGTGATATGATCAAAGGAGAAATGTTTACTCCTCCCACTGTCTGTTCTCTGGTCTGTGAGTGACCCCAGGCACTCTTTTCTACCTCAGAATTGTGAGGAGGATTCCCTCTCTACAGCTGCCACAAGCTCTGCCATGCCAGCACTCCTCCTCACCCCAGGACTGCCACCCAAGACTGCATCCCAGATCTAAGCAGGGCAAAGCAAGAACAATTGCCCTGTGATCAATGCTTGCTCCCTCCATCATCTGCGGGGCTGGAGCTCTGGAAGCAGCTGCTGCTGCCACTGCTGCTGCCACCACCTCTGTCTCCACCACCCCAGGAATGGGGCTGGGCCCTGCTCTTCTCTCACCTAGGTCCAACAGAGTTTCTCCACTGACCTTTTACTTTGTCTTTGGTTTTTGTCAGTTGAGAAGTCTGGAAACCACCACAGCTGCCAGTGACTCAAACGCCTGAGAGCTGCTTCAACCAGGTCTGTTTCGGCCTTTGAGGAACTGTGTTCTGCTCCCAGCTTAGGTGTGATAGACTCTTTTTGTCAGCCTACCAGGCTGTCTTCAGCTGGAGATGTATTTCATTCAGTCATTTTGTGGGTTCTGGAGCTCTAAAGTTTGTTTAGAATAATTTTTATAGGTATTTGGAAGTGATTGGGGGATAAGCTCAAGCAAGTTCCTGCTTATACTCTGACATCTTCCTATTAAAAATTTTACAGAAGAAACTTTGTGAAATAGTTTCCTCTAGCAGAAACTATGAAATAGGAGGTTTACCTTTGGCCACTTTTGGTGACATCCTTCCCTTTAAGCCCTATTGCACCTCTAGCTTCCCAGGTCCATTTCCTACCCCTAGCTGTGGATGGGGGGGGCATTCCTTTTCTAGCATCTCTAGTGTTTTCTTGAGGCACCTATGAACTTCAAGATAATTTGCATGGCCTTGACCTAATCACTAGTAGGGATGATGATGGAAGTTAGAAAGGTGAATGAAAGGGGTGTGGTAGAAGCTCAGTAGAAGCAAGAGTCTGGGCAATGCTGAGTTACATGTAGTCCAGGGATAGAGTGATACCAAGTGAATCTAAAAGATTCACAGTAAAGCAGTGTTAGCAGAGTAATGGAACACAAAGAGGAAAGAAAGATCATGCATCAGGTAATACCATACTCAAAGGACCAAAACAGAGGTCAGAATCTGAGAACAAAGCCACAACAAAGTAGAAATACCCAGCCTTTGTGCTTCGTGGATATTGTTAGTCATATGGATTGTATAGGTCAGGGAAAAGGGGGTTAACTCTTTAGTTCCTTCCCTATTTGGAAGGTTCACTTCAAGGTAGTGATATAAACCTAGAGAAAGGGCCAGGTCTTAGAGGAAAGTGGGGTTTGTTTCATGAGAGTGGTGGATTGTCTCTCTAAGCAACCCTGGTTTCAAACTCAACCAGTGATGAAAGTTGGGAATGGTCACTAAGGAAAAATGGGGTCTTTTAGAGAAGAAAGTTTCATAACTGTCTAGCAGGGGTGGGAAACCTGACAGCCACATGAGGCGCTCTAGGCCCTCAAGTTCAGCCCTTTGACTGAATCCAAACTTCACAGAACAAATCCTTTTATTAAGGATAGACTGGTATGGGCTTAGTTATGAGTTCTTTTGATATTCTTTGTTGTGTTCAAAAGATTTGTTCCATACCTCATTACCTTCAATTGCTTGCAAAGGAATGGAGGATGCCTCAACAAGAGCTATATATGAACCAAAATTTGATTTACCCAGTATACACTCTGGGTGGGATCATACACCAGAGATTACTCACTACTGAGAAGGCTCTAAGACTGAACTTAGTTCATGTAAGCCCAGAGTTTCATTTGGTTCTGGGCACTGATTTTTACAGGTTAATAATACTATTCTGTGCACATTTTGTCACATGGAAATATCTTGGTGTCTTATGTGTATTTTTAGATGTTGAATTCAAAAATGCAAATGGCATTTTTCTCACATCTACCATCATTGAGTGAGACATGAATTTTCATATAAATTATGCCATATGAAGCTATAATAAAGTGTATTTTAGTTGGAGGGGGAGAGGGATAATTAGAAGTCACTTGTTGGCTTATTCTTGTATACTGTGTGAAGTCTCAGTTTGTGTGATGTGTGATAGGGTACACTGGGACATATTCACATATGTTCAGTCATGCTATAATATGTAACAGACTGTCCTGTCTGTTGTGTGTGAGGTATCATTTGGTAAACATCATTATTGTGTCTAATCTTATTTTCTCAAGCTATTTGTAATTTGTGGATGCTAATATATTTTGCTTAAAATTTTCAGAATGCCTTATGTGTCAGTAATCTTAATAATTTTTTGTTATTTATGGGGTGAGTTAACTTTTAGATGCTCATTTAGAGTTGGACAGACTATAAGGGTCATCTCGTTCAACCCTCCTCATTTTATAGGTGAAGAAACTGACTCCAGACAGGTTAAATTACTTTCCAGAAGCCACATAGTGGAAAGTTACAGAACCAAAGTTGAATTTCATATATGAAATTTTACACTTCCAGTTGAAAAAAAATGTAAATTCTAGCTTGGTTGTAAAATAGATGATCAAGATAGTCTTGGGTCACTTACTTGTGAAGTATATCTTGTATTAAACAGTTTAGATACATGTATCTCCTCAGGTCACATTTGTGGTTCCTATAATTTGCAGAGAACAAAATTATTCACTAATTGGTTGCTGTTTTTGTGTAACAGAACTATCAAGGACTATTTCTAAAGCTAAACATACTTTATGATATTCAAATTTGTGTTCAACTATAAGATACCTATTTTATACAGTAAAGCCCCACCTGTACTGAAACTACACAGAAAATTGTTAGATGAAGAAAATCAAGCTGATAGTGCAGATTATGATGAGGAGACACCAAAACAAGATGGTCATTTTCCACCTGAAGTAATCTTTTAATTCTCAGATCCTCATTTAATAAATCAAGGAGACCTAAATGGACTTGTCTGTGATCTTAATACATTGAAAATTAAGCTGTATGTTTAGCTTCTATACTAAAAGGATGGCATCTCCTGCAAGAGGATCCCAGAATGTGATCAAAATATGGCATTTCTCTTGAGCAGAATTATCAAAGTTATTCTTGGTAATATTGTGGAGATCTGAGATCTGAGACTTTTACTAGGACTAAAACATAGGTACATGTTATTTTACAGTATTTGTTGATGGAACAACTGAGACAGAAAAAAAAACCCATTAAAATGAAAAAAACAAACAAAAACCACTGACCTCAAAGGAAAGAAAGATTATAGGAGAGGAAACTGGGTGAAGCAAACTGCTAGTTGTTCTTAGAAAAGTTTCCTTATCAACATTATATCTTAAATTTGGCTTAATGAAAAATCTTGACAAGTCAATGGATCGAAATGGTACAAGTTTTTTTTATCTGAAAAGTAAATTTCTAAGCATAAGTAAGGCCAACATAAAACATGAGAGATTTGTGTATCCTCATATAAGTGAAGTAGTCAGAGATGAACATTTTGAAGAACAGTTGAATAAAGCTGAAGGTGTTGAGTGGAAATCATTTTAAAAAGCAACCAAAAACTTGTTGGGAAATTCAAGAAAGAAAATTACCAAGAAATTGTCATTAATCTTCTTAAGACTATGAAATTATAGAATGTAACATGTCATTCAAGATATATTTCTTGGATTCACATTTGAACATCTTCCCAAAAACTTTGGTGCCATCAGTGATGAGCATAGGGAATATTTCCATCAAGAAATTTCCACAATGGAAAAGCAATAGCAGAGTGATTGTAATTCAAGCATATTGCCTGACTACTGTTGGACACTGAACAAGAATGTTCCCCAAGTGAAATATAACAAGAAATCATCAGTAGCTATATTTCGGTATGTTAAGTGAATGCCATTTGGGTTGCTAGAAAAGAATTTATTAAAATATAAGATTGTGACTCACTTGAAAGTAGTAGGGGATAGGAAAAATTGAGATTGTCTTTTAAATCAGCACAAAAAATAGTAAAACAAACTATAATGATGGGTATAACAACCCTCTGCCCCACCACTGCCCCTTTGTTGTTTATAGTGGGTTAATATCTTCCTCTATGATCCTGTGATACAGTATTGTAAGTCAAAGGAATGGCAGTCACAATGGAGGACATTTCAGGCACATTGGCAAGCCATTGGAAAAGATTTTTGAGACATAGTGAAGCATGGCCCAGGCATTGGGAGTACCTTCTCCAACTAAGGAGCCCTAACTCTGGGATCAAGTGAACTGGGTTGTCCTGAAGGGAGCCTGACCTTCAAAGAAAGAAGTCAGCTGTGTATGTATATGCATGCATGTGAGTGTGTGTGTGTGTGTGTGTGTTTTAAACAATTTCTGACAGTGAAGGTCAGGGATACAGCATTATTTCTGTCTCATTATGTCTCCACCCCTGAGATGGAGGGGAACTCTCTTAAAGTTTAGGATTGATTCATATCTAGGGTCTCCCCAAAAGCGATGAACAGTTAGGGCCTATTTTAAAAAGCTTTTCAGTGAAGAAAGCAGATGAGATTCTAGATGGCTATCTTACTTCTTCCACAACAAAAGATGTACACAAAATGCAAATACTTATAAATGTGTACTGACAAATACTAACATGATACAGTAACCTATTATTCTTATTATCTTCTCTTAGGAGGAAGATACTTAAAACATCAAAATATGAAATATTTGTGGGACCATTAAACAAACATTTCACTTTAACTTCAGCTCTGCGTTATTGAAATAATTCACTAAAGGTCCATAACTTTTTTGTTTTGCTTTTAGGAGGGACAATTGGGGTTAAGTGACTTGCCCAAGATCACATGGCTAGTAAGTGTTAAGTTTCTGAGGTCAGGTTTGAACTCAGGTCCTCCTGACTTCAGGGCTGGTGCTCTATTCACTGCACCACCTAGCTGCCCCTAAAGGTATAACTTCTGACAAGTCTGGGTTGGTTTGAGATCATCTTTCTGTTGATGGTCAACTCCTTTAAGAAGTATCATAGTAGGGGCGGTCAGGTAGCACAGCGAGTAATAGCACCGGCTCCAGTGTCAGGATGACCTGGGGATCGAATCTGGGCTCAGACACTTAGCACCCACCCAGAAACACCTGGCCGTGTAACCTTGAGCAAGTTAGTTAACCCCAATTGCTTAGGGGCGTCCAGGTGGCTCAGCAAGTAAGAGCACCAGCTCCAGTGTCGGGATGACCTGGGGATCAAATCTGGGCTCAGATACTCAGCACCACACCCAGAAATAACTGGCCGTGTAACCTTGAGCAAGTTACTTAACCCTGATTGCTTATAAAAAAAAAAAAAAGAAGTATCATAGTAGTTGCAGACAGTACCTCTCACAGGAAAGCCAGTACCAACTTGGGAATCCAAGAAATCCTAGACTCCTAAATTAGTCATCAGTCTCAAAAAGTTTGTTTCTCGTGATTGCTGTTCAGTAGCCTGTGCTCAGAGAAAGAAACCCAAAGCAGATGAAGTTTGCTAGGGCTTTGGGATCCAGTCTGAGGCCAACCTATACAAGCACATGCTGCCAATACCATGTTCAAGCCAATGTAGCTACAGATGTAAGGAGAAACCTCTTCCCCTATATCTCACCCATTCCCTAGGAAGTCTAAGGGATAACTGTCTGAGTTCCAAGGCTCATATTCAAAGGAGAGGAATAACAGAGAGTAGATGTTATCTGTCTCTAAAGACTATTGAGTGTGGGGCGGCCAGGTAGCACAGCGAGTAAGAGCACCGGCTCCAGTGTCGGGATGACCTGGATCAAATCCCGGGCTCAGAAACTCAGCACCACACCCAGAAATAACTGGCCGTGTAACCTTGAGCAAGTTACTTAACCCCGATTGCTTTAAAAAAAAAATAAAAATAAAGACTATTGAGTGGTCAATTTTTGCTGCTCATGCCAATCCTCTTTAGAAGATTGACCATCCTGTCACAGAGTTGGGTAGAGGTAGCACATAAATACCAATCAGAAGCATTGGGTGCACATGCCCTTTATCAGAAGGCCAAAGACATATCTAGTGGGAAATGGTTCAGGCATAATACTCCTTGGAGAGTGCCTTAGTCATCACATATACATCATCAGAAGTGTCTAAAATGACTAGCATACAGAGCTATTCTCACACATGCCCCATAATCACTGTTATAGGGACAAGTTTGTTGACTGGCTTGCATCATTTTGTACATCACTTCATATTAATAGCTATTTACTGGGGTGGCTAGGTGGTGTAGTGAATAGAGCACTGGTGCTGGAGTCAGGAGGACCTGGGTTCAAATATAGCCTCAGACACTTAACACAAAAAACTAGCCATGTGACCTTGGGCAAGTCACTTAACCCCAGTTGCCCTACCTTCCCCCCTCCAAAAAGCAAAAAGAAAAATAAAAAAAAAATAGCTATCTACATGATGTACGAGGGCAGCTAGGTGGTGCAGCAGATAGAGCACTGGGCCTGGAGTCAGGAAGACTCATGTTCCTGAATTCAAATCTAGCCTCAACTATGTGACCTTGGGCAAGTCACTTACAACTGTTTGCCTCAGTTTCCTCATCTGTAAAATGAGCTGAAGAAGGAAATGGAAAACCACTCCAGTATATTTGCCAAAAAAATCTCAAATGGGGAAACCAAGAGTTGGACACAACTGAAAATGACTGAACAACAGTAAACACTGTGTGTAGAGTTGGTCTAGAATAATTCATACAAATAGAAGCATGTGAGCACATATGATCATGTTCATTTTTATCTTCTCTGCTCTCTCATGTAAACTGTCTGTTTTTCTTTCACCTAGGTGGTGCTGTGGATAAAGCACTGGGCTTGGAGTCAGGGAGATTAATCTTCATGAGTTCAAGACAGGCCTCAGACACTTACTAGCTGTGTGACCCTGGGCAAGTCACTTAATAGGAAAAATTGGACACAACTTAAACAACTAGACAACATTTTTTTTCTATTTAGGAAAAGGTCAGCTAGGTGGTACAGTGGATGAAGAGCTGGTCCCAAACTGAAGAAAACCTAAGTTCAAATCTGACCTCAGAGACTTATTAGCTGTGTGACCATTGGCAAGTCATTCAACCCCTTTGCCTCAATTTCTTCAACTGTAAAATGGAGATAATAATAGCATGTGCCTCTGAGGTTTATGGGGATGATCAAATGAGATAAGATTTGTAAATCACCTAGCATAGTGCCTAGCAAATATTTAGATGCCATGTAAATTCTTTTTTCCCTTCCCTTCTTCCCTTTAGTTTAAAATGTATATTTACTATGGGTCTGAGTATCAGGAAAGCTAGACATAGATCGAGCTTAAATGAAGCTTGATTCCAGTAGTCCTAAGAATTGTTATTTTCCTCAACTTCCCCAGTCCCCTAAGACTCCATAGTAACTCCCAAACAAATAAGCACACAAACCAAATAGATTTTGTCTTATCACTCAAGTCTACCCTTCCTGTTCCCTTCTCCTTTCACACACCATATGGAACTCAAGGGACTCTAGCACCAGCACTTTGAAGAATTGCACTTTCTATATTCCTAGGCTTTGGTATTAGATTTATGAGGGGAAAAAAAAGTTTTTCTTACCATCCCATTAAAGTTACCTCATTAGTACATATCTAACCAATGTTAGAACAAGACTCAGGAAAACCTAGGCATTTGCCCCTATTGAATGTCTTGAGCCTATCAGAGAGAGTCCAGTCAAATAAATTCACTACATAAGGCCTTTCCTGATAATCCCACAGTGGCTAGCGGTTTTCCCTGATTTGTATATGCTAAAACAAACAAAAGAAGACTCATTGGAAATTAAATGGTGAAAATAGCAAGAAAAAGAGACTACAGCATTGCTGCCCTGTAATAATAATATCCACATACTTCTTTTATGCTTTAGGGTTTATGAAGTACTCTCCTCACAAACTTAGAGGTAGGGAGTCTTAAGTATCACTTCTTCATACGAGAATACTCTCTGCCTATGTAGTTCATGTATAACTTAGACTTTTAGAAAATTGCTATTGGATTCTAAATATCGCATATTGGAGTCTACATTAGATCAGAGAGATTAAGTGACTTGCCTGTGGTCACACAGGTGAGATTTCACTGAGGTAGGATTTCATCTGAGACCTTACTGACTTGGAGTCTAGCACTCTATCTATTATGCCATTAAGCTTTGGTAGCTTAAAACTTCTCTGAAACATTTGAGACACCTTGTATTTATTGAGCATATAGCATTGAAATGTCTCAGATACTTGGGAGGAAAATTAAGCTCAAAGAAAAATTTGTCAATCTTTGTTCATTTGACAAGGTAAACCAAATAACTATTTTGTGGAGAAATTAGCTTTGATGAATCCTAATATAAACTCACATAATGTATGCATACAGAAAAGTTTAAAAAAAAACTAGATGGACAGAGCTATCATTAATAAATTGAATATGGTTGATGTATTGAAAATAATACTGGATTCAGTCAAGAGACACTCAGGTTTGAATCCTGACCCTTGATAGTTACTAGTCATGTGATCATGGACCAATTTAACCTCTACCAGACTTAGTTTCCTTATCAGTAAAATGGCAACCAAATTTGGGGTGGCTAGGTGGTGCACTGAATAGAGCACTGGCCCTGGAGTCAGGAAGACCTGAGTTCAAATCCGGCCTCAGGCACTTAACACAAAACTAGCTGTGTGACCTTGGGCAAGTCACTTAACCCCAATTGCCCTACCTTCACCCCCTCCAGAAAGCAAAAAACACCAAAAAACAAATGGCAACTAAATTTATCAAAAATACTTATGAACAAAGGATACAAATGTCTCCAGTACCTACATGCTAGGGTTATGAGGTCAAAATGAAATATTTATGTAGAGTTTTTTGTAAATCTTTATGTTCTTTATAGATGTTAGCTATAATTATTACAGGTAATAGTGATAGAGATGGTAAAGATGGTGGTAGTGGTGAATGTCTGTGTGTGTATATATATATATATGTATATATATATATATATCTGTATGTGAATGCGCGTGCATGTTTGTGTGCATGTGAGCGCATGAGTATATGTGAAAGAAGAGAGTAAAGGTAAGAATCATGGAATAGTTGAAGGAGGTGGGAAGAGGATGACGGCCAAGTCCTGTGGCAGAGCCAGACTCAGAGACACAGTCAGGAACAAGGACCTGACGGGATTGAGGCAATGATTCTTTATTCATACACGGTATCCTTTTTACACAGTATCCCTTTTCCAGGGCATCCAACAAAATGTCAAAACTTCCTAGCACATTCTAAGCTTAAAGTAGATCTAATCCTTAAACATATACACTGTCATTGCCTTTGGGCCTAAAGGAGCAATCCAAAAGGCATAAAATGATTTTTTAAAAACCCTGTAGTTTGAATAAAGGGTGTGTTCTAAATGGATGTCTGCATGGCATTCTTAAGACAAAAATCTGCTGTGAGCCTTGTGAAAGGAGATGTAATAATACCTCTTTTGGTAAGAGAAGGAACAGGATAATAATACAAGTTGGGGCTAGTTTGTTCAATTTCCTTGTTTGCTAGGGTTTACTGTACCATGGAGTGGTGTGTTTTGATTTGTGAAGAGGTAGAAAGTTCAACTCCAAAGTGGAGTTGTTGGCAAAACTGAGGTTTGTGATGTAAGGTAATCTCATTGGAATGGAGATAGATTATGTCATGGTGGAAAAAATGTCTGATCTTTATGGTGGTATCCTTTATGGGGAATCCTTAACAAGGAAGGAAATATGCCATTCTCTTTTTCTTCTTTTTTTAAAAAGTTATTTATTTACTTTTAGTTTACAATATTCAGTTCCATGATCCCTTGAGTTCCAAATTTTCTCCCCTTCCCTCTCCTCCCCCCTCTACCTTCACATCAAACATTAGTCAAGTTGTAAATAAGGGTTATAACCAATGGAGTGAACAATGAGAAAGAAGGGACAAAACAAAACACAAAAGAGAGAGTGTAAGTAGTTTGCTTCAATGCTCTAAATCACTATTGATTAGAGAAATGCAAATCAAAACAACTCTGAGGTACCATATCTCACCAGTCAGATTGGCTAAGATGACAAAACAGGAAAATGATAAATGCTGGAGAGGATGTGGAAAAATTGGAACACTAATGAATTGTTGCTGGAGTTGTGAACTGATCCACCCATTCTGGAGAGCAATCTGGAACTATGCCCAAAGGGTTATAAATAAGTACATACCCTTTGACCCAGCAATATCACTTCTAGGTCTGTATCCAAAAGAGATCATATAAATGGGAGGAGGACCCATATGCACAAAAATATTTGTAGCAGCTCTTTTTTGTGGTAGCAAAGAGTTGAAAATCAAGCGGATGCCCATCAATTGGGGAATTGCTAAACAAGTTGTGGTATATGAATGTAATGGAATACTATTGTGCTATAAGATATGAGGAGTAGATGGGCTTCATAATAACCTGGAGAGACTTATATAAACTAATGCTGAGTGAGGACAGCAGAACCAGGAGAACGTTGTACACAATTGCAGACACGTTGTATGTGTGACAAATAACTTTGATAGACTGGGATCCTCTCACTAACATAAGGTTAGAAGACAATTCCAAAAGACTCATGATGGAAAGGGATATCCACATCCAGAGAAAGAACTACAGAGAAATATGCCATTCTTGTGAATTGTTTGCTGCTACCATGATGGTTTTTGGGTTTAGGATTATCTATGAAAATTATCATCCAGGCTGATGTAATGCTGGATCTAAGACTAACACCATGCCCTACCACTAGTCTACCATGGCAGACCTACACAAAACTCTTCCACAAACTGGCACACTAATGCACTGTTGGTGGAGCTGTGAACTGATCCAATCATTCTGGAGAGCAGTTTGGAGCTATGCCCAAAGGGCTATAAAAATGTGCCTGCCCTTTAATCTAGCAAAACCACTGCTAGGTCTGTATCCCAAAGATATCCATAAAAGAGTAAAAGGACTTATTGTACTGGGAATGGGTATTTGAAGATCTTCCCTGCCCCTTAATAGACCTAGGGGGGAGTTTGAAGATCTCCTCTGCTTTGAAAGTAAACTCTGCCCCCTGATAGGCTGAATGGAATCACATGGAGCCTGTGGTGGGAGGAGTTTGCTGGAGGGAAGCAGAGCCCACAGGAAGCTGGTTAGAGCTAGTCAGACATTGAGGGAGAGAGAGGACACTCAGGCAAGAGATAGAGAGGTTTGTGAGTAAATATGGATCTTGTATTGGTTTGTGGGAAAGCTGAAGGATTCTGTGGCTCTCAACGTTATTATGGCTTCTGAATATCTTTGGTACTATTATGGAATCAGCTTACTGGTTTGGGGATTCTGTTTTCTGGTGTCTAAATAAATGCTTCAGTTCTATCCTCTATCTGGAGAGTTTGTTATATTTTGCTATGGAACATCATGTGATACTTATAGTCATGGTCTTTATTGTGATTGTGGGTTCCATAAATATTGCATTGGCACTACTTCTATTTATACAAAATACTTATAGCAGATCTTTTTGTGATGGAAAAAATTGGAAATCAAAGGGATGCCCATCAATCAATTGGGGGATAGCTAGGCAAGCTATATGGTATATGATTTTAAATAACGGTTTTTCTTTGTGTAAAGAAAAGTCTTCATGATAGAGTTGGGGATTGAAGAATTCTATCTGCGACTGTGATATAAAAAAAACAGAAGATATCAATAAAGCATTTTTTAAAATAAGTAAACAAATCATGTTGGCCCCTATAACTGCCTTTTTGTTGCTGCAGATGTGAGGTTTGTATGTGATTTTTTTTTTTTACCAAGCACTAAATAAAATATGTTCTCCTTAACTGTTAAGGGAGACACTAACTTCTGAAAAGGTAAAGAAATGAAAAATTGCCAGATCTTTAGTTTTTTTCCTTAAGAAGGTGGCTTTTAAACTAAAGCACAAAATGGACAATAAATCAAATATCCAAAAGTAAGCTATTGAAGATACAATTATTTAACCAGACCTTTGTAAGGTCAGCCAAAAACCAATTGCCTTTATACTTTACTTGGTGATATGAGGCTACTCAAAGGCAGGTCAAGAACTTGTGATTTCTAATTTTGTAGATACCCCCTCCACCAACCACCTACAAATCTTACACTAGTCAGGTTGGGAAGCACTTAATAGATAACATTTTATATATATTATTATATCATCAGATATGATATCTTAACCCAGTTCTTCCTGACATATATATGTATATGTGTATGAGTATATGTGTGTATATATATATGTATGTGTGTGTGTGTGTGTATAAGTGTGTATGTGTGTCTATATAATCACAGCTAGGTGGCACAGTGGATAAAGTGCTAGGCCTAGAGTAAGGAAGACTCATCTTCATGAATTCAAATCTGGCCTCAGACACTTACATGTGACCCTGGGCAAGTCACTTAACCATGTTTACCTCAGTTTCCTCATCTGTCAGATGAGCTGGAGAAGGAAATGGAAAAAAGGAGGTTTGTAATTATGTTCCTATAACCCCTGGGTTTCTCTTGGCAGATAGATTTCCACGTATTTTGTGTATGATTATATCAAATGCACAAAAAGCTTTTGACAAAACACAACATCCATTCCTATGAAAAACACTGGAAAGCACAGGAATTAATGCAGCCTTTCTTAAAATAAGTGGTATTTTTCTAAAACCAAGTCATATCCAGAATCCAGTATCTAGGGTCACAAAGAGTTGAACGTGATTGAAACTACAGAACAACAACAAAATATACATGTGTGTGAAGAGAGAAAGAGAGATCAGGATAGGTAGATATCAAGATATATATATATATATATATACACATATATATACACACACATATATATGTATGTATATATACACACATACATAGATACATACACATATAACATATACATACATACGTGTGTATGTGTGTATATATGCATATATATATATATAATCAGAGGCCATGTTGGAACCCAGTTCTTCATGATATATAGATAGATCTTTCTATTGCTAAGATATAGATAGATAGATAGATAGATAGATAGATAGATAGATTTATAGATAGATAGATAGATAGATAGATAGATAGATAGATAGATAGATAGATAGATTTATCTATTTATATCAGGAATTCTAGCCATGTGACTATGAGCACGTTATATGATCATAGCTCTAGAGGTGAAAGGAATCTCAGAGGCTTTCTAATCCAACTCCTCCATTTCATAGATGAGAATACACAGGGAACTGAAGCAACTTGCCCAAGCTCACACAGGTAGTAAGGCATTGGGTGTAGTATTTGAATCCATGTCCTCTGATGCTAGAGCCAGTGTTCTTTCCATCGTACCACATAGCTTAATACCTCTGAGGTTTAGGCAACTGTCTAAACTTATATACCAAGTCAATCTGTGTTGGTGTGTCACTGATAAAATGACAGCCAGTTTTTCCTGTGGTATCATTTATTCCTACATTACAGGTCAATGATAGATCAGCCATAGTATAATAAGGAGTCTCAAGATGGGAAGGCTCAAGCTCTTTTGGCCTCTCTTTTGTGCAGTCTCCAGTCCAGTTACAGCAATCTTTATTTTCCAATGGTGGTATCAAAATCAAATGGAAACAGGAACCACTAAGCCATAAGTAAGGAGATCCACAGGCTGCATTTTGACTTAGAAAACCACATATTAACATTATCTATATTTTATATTTTACTTTATTTCGTTAAATATTTCCCTGTTACATTCTAAACTAGCTTCTGTGCACTCAAAAGTGTTGTGGCCCTCAGACCACATGCTCAACACCTCTTCCTTAAAACACCCACTTACCTGAAGTTGCTCAGAAGGTTTTCCTCAAACACATATTTTTACAAATGTATCTAGATCATAAGTGGACTTAAAAAAATTACAGGGCCTGTAACTCTTGGTGGAAGTGTAACTCACTAGATACAGAATTTTCTTTGGTCCTAGCAGGACCTTAAGCAGTATGTAAGTATATATTGTATAGAAAAGAACTCAAGGGGGAAAGGGTAAGAGGTGAGGAAGAACTGGATTAGGAATTAGTGGATTTGAATTCTCTCTCCAACTTTATTAAACTTTTCCCTAATCCCTGGATCTGAGGGGATATTTTTCCATTACCCTAATTTATTTATGGCATCACCTTTTATGTATATGCCATGCACCCATTTCAACCTTTCCTTGGTATATGGTATGAGAAGTTGTTCTATGCCTAGTTTCTGCCAAATTGATTTCTAGTTTTCCTAGCAATTTTTGTCAAATATTGAATTCTATTTTTTTTTATTTTTGGAGGGGGGAAGGCAGGGCAATTGGGGTTAAGTGACTTTCCCAAGGTCACACAGCTAGTAATTGTTAAGTGTCTGAGGCTGGATTTGAACTCAGGTCCTCCTGACTCCAGGGGAAGGTGCTCTTTTTACTGTGCCACCTAACCGCCCCTAAATATTGAATTCTTACCCCCAAAGTTTGGATTTATCAAATTCTACATAACTATGGTTATTTATTCCTATGTATTATGGACCTAAGCTATTTTACAGACCCACCACTATATTTCTTAGTATCAGATTGTTTTGATTATTATTGCTTTGTAATATAGTTTTAAATCTGGAACTGTGTAGCAGCAAGCACCCCAAGCATCCTCAGGGTTTGCTGCCAACACAGGTTCTTAGCTCTGCTTTGTTAAAGGAAAGCAACTCAAAATGGGTTAACAAGCTTACTTTAATTAGTCAAACATATATTGTTTACCTAGTTCAGGGGGAAAAGGTCAGCACCCCGAACTTCAGAATACACAGACAGAATTATCAAGACAGAGAAACAGTTCAAGTAGACAGTTTTCAAACTGTCCAACTATTACATCCATACCCAATCAACATCTGGGTTTCAACATCTGGGTTTTTCAAAGCCGGGGCGGGGGGGGCTCTCAACAACGGCTTCCCAGAATCCAGATTAAATCACAGAACACTTCTCAAAGTGAGCTCCAAAACGGAGCTACACATCAGGGCTTACTTATATAGCCTTCTCCTGGCTCAGAGAATGTAACAACCTTATTGACCCACTGGCCAATCAAAAAGTATCTACTGAAAAACAAGCCTCCCACCCCAGGCTCCAGGTGCACTTTAGCCTAAGGGCAGGGAAGATCTTTAAAATTTACATTCCCATTACAAACTGCTAGGCTACCTTCCTAACATTTTTTTCATTAATTCCCTGATATTCTTGATCTTTTGTTCTTTCAGATGAATTTTATTACTCTTTTTTCTTGTTCTATATAAGAATTCTTTGTAGTGTGATCAGTATGACACTGAATAAGTAAATTAACTTAGGGAGAATTGTCACTTTTTGTATAACAGTTCAGCCTACCCATAAGCAATTAATATTTCTCCATTTATTTAGATCTGTCTTTCTTTGTGTGAAAAGGGTTTTGTAATTATGTTCCTATAATTGTTGGGCTTGTCTTGGCAGGTAGATTCCCAAGTATTTTGTATATGATTATATCAATAAATGCAGAAAAAGTCTTTGACAAATACAATACCCATTCCTATTAAAAACGCTAGAAAGCACAGGAACCAATGCAGCCTTTCTTAAAATAAGTGGTATCTATCTAAAACCAAGAGCAAGCATTTTCTTTAATGAAAACAAACTTGAAGCCTTCCCAGTAAGATCAGGAGTGAAGCAAGGATGTCCATTATCACTACTATTATTCAATATTGCACTAGAAATGCCAGCTATAACCATAAGACAAAAAAAAAAGAAATTGAAGGAATAAAAATAGGCAACAAGGAAATAAAACTATCACTCTTTTCAGATGATATGATGAGAACCTTAGAGAATAAACTAAAAAACTAGTTGAATCAACTTCAGCAAAGTTTCAGGATATAAAAGAAACCTACATAAATCATCAGCATTTCTATGTGGTATCAACAAAACCCAGTAGCAAGAGATATTAAGAAACTTTCATTTGAAATGACTGCAGACCTTCCACTCTCCAAAAAAAAATAACTGCCAATGATATTATTTTTGTTATTTTTGTTATTGATGTGGTCAGTCATTCTGATAGTTTTTGTAAAATTGGACTAGTCCTGCATTCCTGGTATAAATCATACATGGTCATAGTATATGATCTTTATGATATATTGTTGTAATCGCTTTGCTAGTATTTTATTTAAAAATTTTGCACTGATATTCATTAAGAAAATTAGTCTTGGCATGGCTAGAGTGAATAGAGCACTGACCCTGGAGTCAGAAGGACCTGAGTTCAAATCTGGCCTCAGATGCTTAATACTCATTAGCCATGTGACCTTGGGCAAGTCACTTAACCCCAATTGCTCTGCCTTTCCCCCTCCAAAAAGCAAAAAAAAAATTAGAAAATTAGTCTCCAGTTTTCTCTCACTGTTTTTGCTCTCCCTGGTTTAGCTATCAAAACCATATTTGTGTCATTAAAGTACATTTAGTACAACTCCTTTACCTATTTTTTTCAAATAGTTTTTATAGTATTGGGATTAATTGTTTCTTAAATGTCTGGTAGAATTCACTTGTAAATTCATTTGGTATGGAGGATTTTTTTCTTAGGGAGCTTATTGATAGCTTATTTAATTTCTTTTTTTTTCTAAAATAAGGTTATTGAAATATTCTATTTCCTCTTCTGTTAATCTGGGCAACTTATATTTTTTGTAATTATTCATCCATTTCACTTACATTTTCAATTTTACTGGCACATAATTGGGCAAAATAACTCCTAATCATTGCTTTATTTTCATCTTCAGGAGGCTCATCAGTTGGGAAATGGCTAAACAAGCTGTGGCATATGATTGTAATGAAATATTATTGTGCCATAAGAAATGATAAGAATGATTTTAGAAATACCTGAAAAGACTTATATGAACTGATGCATAGTGAAGTGAACAGAACCAGGAGCATGTTGTACACAGCAACAGCAATATTGTCTGATTAAGAATTGTGAATGATTTAATTATTCTTAGCAATACAGTGATTCAAGACAATCCCAAAGGACTAATGATGAAACACACTATCCCCCTCCAGAGAAAGAACTGTTATTATTTGAATACAGATTGAAGTGTGCTGTTTTTCACTTTCTCCCGCTTTCATTTTTTTCTTTGAGTTTTCTTGTACAAAATGACTAATATGGAAAGGTTTTATGTAATTGCACATATGTAACCTATGTCTGATTGTTTACTGTCACAAGGAGGGCAGAAAGAAGGGACAGAATTTGGAACTCAAAGCTTAAAGAATGTTTTTTAAAAATTTCATCTTTGGGCTTAGTAGAAACAGGACCTCTGCCCGGCTCTGGCTCCCACCACCTCCAATAAATGTGAAAAAATGACTCAACAAATTTTAGAGCTACAGAACCCACAAATTGACAGAGAGAAACATCGATGAACACAGACTGGTAGGCTAGCAGGAAAGGTCTATTGTACCGGTCTGGGAGCCAAGCACAATCCCCTTCAGTACTTTTGTGTGCCTCTTTTATCAGGCTGTTAATTGTCTTTTCATATTTTTTTTCTTTGCTTTCATTTCTTTACCTAATTTTTCCACTGTGTCTCTTATTTGATTTAAAAATAATTTTTTAGCTCTTCTAGGAATTTATGTTGACCTTTTGGCCAGTTCACATCTTTCTCTGAGGCTTTGCTTGTGACTACTTTGACTTCATTCTTCTGAATTTTTGTCTTGTCATTTTCATCTTAGCAGGTTTTTATGGTAAGGTTTTGTGAGTTTGTGTGTGTGTGTGTGTGTGTACGTACGTGTGTGAACACGTGCATGTGTGTGTATGTGTGTGTGTGTAATTGCTCATTTCCTTCCCCTATTTCTTGATTTGGAACTTTATGTTAATTTTGGACTCTGTTCTTGCCATTAGGGGATTGGGGTGCAGGGGAAGGGAAATGACACTGTCTCAAGCTTCAGGTGTTTTTGCACTGCTATTTCTGGAGCTAGTTCTTGAGATTTGCAAATTTTTGGTGCTTCCAGGGTTGTGTGTTCTGGGGAGAAGTATGATCACTGCTCTCTTGGTTTCCACTCTGGTACTCTGATCCTTACACTGGAAGGGCCCCTGATCCCTAGGGATGACAATTGATACTGCTCTTCAGGGCCCCTCCTCCCTTGGGACCAGAAGTGATACTACCCCTCAGGGCTTCCACTCCCTCTTGACTGAAAGTGCTCTTCTCTGCCCTTGAACTCTGACCCAGAAGTGAGTATAAACAATGGAGATGCCAAACAATGTCTGATCCTGCATCCAGCATTAGTACAGGGCTACCTGTGCTATCTTTTTTTGACCAGTTGCCAGGTCCCCTTACTGCCTTACAGCTCTCTGACATGAGAGCTTCTGAAGCTGTTGTTGCTTCCATTATCACCACCCAGCTCTCCCACCATTGGTGTTTCATCCACATCGGTTGTGGACCAGCCTTACGACCGTGTCATCAATTTTTCTTTCCAACCTCCTGTGTTGTCTTGGGCTGGAATGTCTCACTGTGACCTTTTATTGGTTCTGCCACTCAAGTATTCAATTTGAAGCATCATTTTAAAGTTGTTTGGAAGGGAATTTGGGAAGAGCTCAGCAGAATGTTTTCTCTACTCTGCCATCTTAGCTCCTTTCCCAGAAACCTCAGCTGTGAAATTAATGTTTCTGAAGTGAAGATCTGATCGTGTCACTCCTTCCTATTCAATTAACTCTACCAGTTCCCTATTACCTTCAGTATCAAATATAAAATTTTCTATTGGACATTCAAAACCCTTTACAACCTAGCCCCCCCCCCCCTACTTTTCCACTCTTCTTACACAGTATACCCCAGCACATACTTTATGATCCAGGGACACTGGTCTTCATGATCCTTGCATAAGACACACTATCTCCAGAGTCCTGGCATTTTTATCAATTGTCCCCATGGCTGGAAAATTGTCCCTCTTCATTTCTACCTCCTAACTGCCTTCAAGTCCCAGCTTAAACCCTATACACAAAAAGTCTGTCCTGATTTCACTTAATGCTAGTACCTTCCTTCTCAGATTATCTTCAATTTATCCTATAAATATCTTGTTTGTATATAATTATTTTCTTCCCCCATTAGATGTGATCTCCTTGAGAACAAAAACTGTATTTGCCTTTTTTATATTGCCCATAATTAGTACTTAATAAATGCTCACTGATCAACTAAATGACCATATTATCTTAGAAATTATGAGTATTTGGTCTAGCAACATCAATTGAGAACATTGTTTTTAAATTTTCATGGATTAGTGTTATCTCTGAGAAATTGTAGGCAAAAATTATGTCTGTGGTAATGATACATTTTATTTATTGATTTCTCAAGAATATTTTGAGGTCTGTATTTGTAGTATGGAGATTTATCATCTGTTAGCTTATGAAAAATAGTGAGCTTTTGATGTATAATTCTATCCACCAGGTCATGTCTTATTGGTATTGAGGATTGGTATTGCAGCCTGCAATAATGTATTGTACAGTTTTCTACCTTTCCTTAAATAATTATAATAACATTTATACAGCACCTACTGTGTATTAGATGCTGTGCTAAGTGCTTTACTAATATTCTAGGCTCAGTTATATCCACTGTACCACCTTGCTGTACCATTAATCAGCCCTGATCAAAAGGTCTAAGATTCATAATGATAGCCATATTTAATTTCTGGTAGCAATGACCTTTTCCTGATTTTCCCTCATAAATACTTATGTTTCTACAAACAAATCATCATGACTCAGTTATTTGTTCAATACTTCTTTGTCAACATATTGTTGGTTGAATTCACATGGATCTCACCAATTGAGGGCCTTTTAATTCCTATCGATAGCCATTTCATAGGTTTATTCTAGGGTAAAACACTTTTGGTTACCTTCAACAAATTTTATAGTATGTACCCATTGTCAAATTGTGCTATTACTCAGTGAAGTAATGTCTGCTTGTTCCAAGAGTATTTCTGTAATTATTTAGCCTGTTTCTCGTGGACTCTGAGGAAATATTTTTATTAGAATGTTCAAGAAGAAGCCAGATAACCCAAGAGAGTTTTCTTTCTACAACTAGGGATATGTGAACATCATGTCCTGTTGAGCTCCAAAGGGAAGACAGTACTCATTAAAAGGGGACAAGACCAGAGAGCAAAAAACCTACTAGCACTTAGCATAGTACTTGTGATACAGTAGGCACTAATAAATGTTTATTGACTGACTGGCTCCCTACTTTCTACCTCCCCCTGGCCATCTCCTCTGTCTGTACCTAGGGCACAGACACTCAATTAAGCAAACATACTCTGGCATGTTGATCAAAATGAATGTGATCCTTTCAAAACTGTTACCCCAGAAAGCCAGGCATATTCCGGTCATGTAGTCAGGACTCTCTTTTGGAAATGTCTTCAGAAAGAGTTTACAAGCCACTTTAGAAAGCCTCTCTTGGTCATGCTATTCAGTAGTATTACCTCCTATTTTATTCCAGCTACCTATTTTTTTTCCTGTTCCATGTCCCAGGGCCATGAATGTAAATCTATATTCTCTTGGAGTTTTGGTGCTTTCTTGCTCTAACTACAGAACCCATCCAGGAACTTCTTGGATGTTGTCCTAACTCTGCCTGGTAGTCTGAGTTCAGCATGTCTTGTAGGTTTCTATTCTGTATTCTTTCCTGCAGCTTACAAAATCAAGTTGCCTGAGAATAAAGGAGAACAATAGGGGGAACCCATTTCAGAACTGAATAAAGATGCCAAAATTTGGATGTGGCTTATGTTGAGATGTACACATGGGCTTTCTTTATAAAACAGAAGTATGCAGACAGTCCCCAGCTTAGATACTGGTTATGTTCCAAGAATTGGCCTATTAGCTTCTAATAAAAAATATGTTAGACTCAGTGGCAGGTTGCCAATCCAGTAAAAAAAAGAGTCTATTTTATCCAAGATGCTGCTGAAGTTTAAAGTTATTATATAGACTGATAGATATAGACATCTAGATATAAATGGATAGATAGATAGATAGACACTATTATGGAGATGGGCCTCTTGTGTATTATTGCTGTGATCCTTCTTTTTAGTATCTTTGATTTATTACTATTTTGATTGATTTGTTTGCATGAGTGAAAGGATATCTTTTAAATAGAAGGTTTAAAAATCCTCTTCAGATTTTGCTGGCTGACTCTAGATTTAGGTTCTATTAGATTTTAGAGAAAAATATGAGCTCCTGAATCATAATATGAATGACAATATGAAACTTGGCATCAATGGTAAACACAGGTACAAAAAATGTGATTGAAAAGAATGTGTTGATGGGATTTTATGGCTTTGTGTTTTTGAAACTATGGGTTTGGGGAAAATATTATAGTTATGGTGAGTTAAAGCTTGTTGTCATTCTAGATTTTTATCTTTAATATATTTCTTCCATTAACTGAGATATAAGGTACAGATTAGATTAGATAACCTCTGAGGTTCCTTCCAACACAGAGATTTTGTGATTCTGGGGTGGATGGGTACGGACCTATGGAGTGTCTTCCTATTTAATCCCCTAACTTGGGGCGTAACTGTTGCAATTAGTCTCCCTGACTCAAGTCTCCCCTCTGTCCAGCCTTTCCTATGTGTCTGCCAAAAAGATTTTCTTTAAGCCTAGTTCTGTTCATATCATCCCTTTAATCAATGTCTCCATATTGCTGCTAGTATAAAAAATAAACTCTTTAAAATTTAAAGCCCTTTACAACCCACCCCTAACCTATATTTCTAGCCTTATTACACATTATTTCCTTTTCCACACTCTTCAATTTAAACAAACTGGCCTTCTTGCTGTTCCTTACATATTGAACTCTATCTCTTATCCCTGACCTTTGCTCTGACACTCCTTTATGCCTGTAATGTACTCATTCCTCTTAGAATGGTTTTTTTCCCCTTAAGATTCACTCAGTTCAAGCATCACATTCTACATGAAGGTTTCTCCCAGATAATGCTCATTCCCTGGCCAAACTACCTTGTATTTATTTTGTATATGTAGCACCTCCTCTAGGATACTTTCCCAACTGGGCACTCACACTTGTAGGTCATGCTTCTACCAGGTAGCTGACTACTACTCCCATCAGGACTCCAGAGATAACCCCGAGGGATTGGGATTTCTGATACTATTAGCTCCTGTGCCCTCACCAGTGTGCTCCATTATCAATCAGCCAGTGGACAGCAATGTAGGACTGGAACTAGGTAGGGAGTATCTTCTGATGCTCTATATCAGAGGGGTCAAATGTGCAGCCCATAAGACTTCAGAGTGCAACTCAAGCCGGGTTAAAATGTAATTGGGAAATATTTAACAAAATAGACAAAAATACAATAAACTATAGATAATGTTATACATAGTTTTCTACCTCAATATGCGGGAATCCCTATGTATAGCTGAGTGGCTCCTGTCTCTGTTTGAGTTTGGCACCGCTGTTCTATATAATCCACCAAAAAGGCAAATCTGAGCATGAGTTAAGGACTGAGTTCTTACTGATCAGTCATCCATTACATTTGCATATATTTATACATGTACATATTGCCTCCTCTGATTTAAGTTCATTGACATCAGGAATTTTTTCATTTTTGTCTTTGAATTCCCAGTACTGGACCCAATCCCAGAAAAAGAAATTGATCAAGTCATAAATGAGCTTCCAAAGATTATATATATTTAGTAATAAGGGCCTAGATTGGTGTAGATTAGGCAGTAGTAATTTGGGTTTCTTATAGAGTCATTAAATATTATATCTGGGAAGAGCATTAGAGACCTATTCTAATATAACACTCTAATCATATAGTAGAGGAAACTGAGGCTAGGTGAGTTCCTCAAGGTCATACAGCTAGGCAATGGAAGAACTCACACCAAGTCTCTTGGCACCCAGTTTGTGCTTCTTTCAACTACTTTCTGCCTTCTTCTTCATGCCACTGTAGAATAAGAGATATTTATGAAATCTGTCCACTTAAATGCAATATATAGTTATACATTTGTATAAATTACTCCATCTTTAGAGGGAGTACTTTGGCAGATAGGACTTTCTTAAGTGTAAGGAAATGGGAAAATCTCATTGGAACTTTTAAATTAAGCAAGTTAATCTATAAGAATAAACATTAAGTTTAAAAAGACCTATTAAAGTATTCATTCTGCTTAGAATTCAGTGTTTCTTCACAAGGTTTTTCTCTCATTTTCTGTTAATTCAATAAAATGTTATTGTCATGACTGTTTATTTCAAACCTTCAACTTAGCTTCTTTTTGGAATGTGGAAAAGGCCATTTGTGCATTGACAAATGGGCTAGTTATTGAACGAGAGAAGATATAAAAGACTTGATCCAATGGTAAACTTCACCTAACACCATAAACCAAAAGGAGTGTATCACTTTTAAAGATAAAGATGAAAGAATTCTTTTAAAAGAATCCAACAAAACAAGCAAACAAAAAACTTTCCAGGCTCAGGGATTCATCTTATTGATAATTATTGATACATTTTCTCAGCAGTAAATCATCATGAACTCACAATGAAGGCAAAAAGTCTCACTGTGGCTTCTCTTTCATGGAAATTTATTAAAAAGCTTTACTTCCAAGTGAGCTGTGTACTTCATGAGCTCCTTTTGGCTTTGTTTCTGCTTGTTGTGTAACTTGCGTAAAACTGGATGCAGATGGTCAGGTCAATTTTCTTGTCTGTATTCATGAAGTTATTTTTAGCATTTTGGCTATGTAGCATGGTTGCAAGAGGCTTAAAGGGTATGTATATAGAAATATTCATGTAACATAAAAATAAATATTTAATATACCCTAGAGATAGTGTTTCCTAGTAATTTATACAATCAAAGCATGAAGCAAAACCAAAGTTAACTCAGCATTAAGGCCAATTCCATTAAGTCAAGTGTCCACTTCGGTCATGCATATAAAACAACATAAAACTAAACATTTTGAGTCAACAATATATTATATTCTGTATTTATGAAAGAGGGAGAATCAGAGGAAAAGTGTTACTTTTTTGTTTTTAGTATTTGGGCCCTATACATTTTTTTTTTGTGGTACAAGTTTATTACAATCTTTAATTTAAGCAATTACAATAGTACTAAGGAGTAAATGGTCTCCATTTTATTTAAAAATTCCCCAAAAGTGGGCAGCTAGATATACACAGAAAGAAAAAAGGTGATTATAATGGATTATTGAAAAAATTTCCTGGAATCTTAAGTTAATCTTTTAAAAATAGTTTTATACTACGTGTCAGGTGGAGTAGGGTAAGGAAGGTGGTAGAACATAGAGACTTGGATTTGGTAATTAAAAGATCAGTGATGATTTTATAGATAGCAGTTTCAAGTGAATTAAGAGATCAGAAGTCAGATTTCAAGGATTTAGTTGTGAGTGAGAGAAGAGGAAGTGGGGACAACAAAGTAGTCTGAGGTGTGATGATAAATGTTTAACAACCAACTCGGGTGTGGGAGGATTGAATGCACAACACACTTTTAAATTTAATCTACATAATTAATATTTTCTCCACCACTTTATCACGCCTAGACAATCAACAAAATGACTCAAGGCCTGATTTGTAGCGTTTTTCTAATATTCAAGGTATAAATGCTTAAACTGAAAAGTTAATAGTCATCTCACTTGAGCTCGTGAGTGTAGATCTAGAAATTTCATGGTGAAAAGGAGGATTTCATCTTACTCATTTTAGTTCAGGGTTTTAACCTGTCAAAATAATTTTGGATCTTGACTCTACTGTATAACATATGAGCTATCCATACTACTGGAGATCTTAGGATGGAGTTGTCACTTTTTCCTGAAGTTCCTATCACTTCTACCCTCCAACTGCCTCAGCAACCTATTTCTTCTTGTTAATGAGAATCAGATCAAGAACAATAGTTCCTTTCATTGATTCTTCTGCCTCTGAAAGGATAAAATTACTGTTAAAGGGAACCAAGAAATTATCAACTTTTCTACTTTGAGCAGAGAGAGGGCTTTAGCAAATGTCCACATAACCAATGTTCCTCATCACCACCATGTTGTGCTTCTGTGCTAGCCTTATGATCTGTTGCCCAAACTCACCATTTATTTCCTCTTTCTTTCTGAGTAGTATATAGTATGTTCCTATACAGTACACTGTCCCTTTAAGATTTGTTTGTATGAAACAGTTTAATGATGAGAAGGGTAGCAAGAGTGTTTTGTATAAAGGAAAACATTTATATTAATTATCAAATGCTGAAATATATTGCTACTAGAGATGCGTGTTTTTATACTTAAGAGTGGAAAAAGAAGTTTATTTTAATTGTAATGGAGCTCTGACTGATTGAACTCCATTCATAGAGCAAACACAGAATACTCTGCCTGCTGCCAGCTCATGTGGAAGAAGGTGGGGCCATTTGCTTATGGAAGGCCTTGATGACATGAAATGTAAGAGCTCTGTTTACCACTTTAAAGCACGTGCAGATATTCTGTGGCCAATTTTAGTCTGATAATCATTCATTTAAAAAATGGACTTTTTATTGGATTGTGAGGTGGAAATTGGGGTGTATTCAAAAGTCATTAACTGGCCCAAATGAACATCTTGCTTTTATTCTCTCCTGCCTGACTGTTCATGTGAGAGACACATGCTATAAACTTCTGGATTTGGATAGAGCAATCTCAGGCCTTCCCCATCCAAAGCCAAAAAGTGGTCCATGAATGCTGGCCACTGTTCTTTGCCTATTTGCATTGGTTTTTTTTTTTTTTTCGTCCTTTAGGTGAAGAAATGCTAGATATGGCTGCAATTTTGTGATCTTCAAGAGGTAGGGATAGCAAGTGGCAGAAGTCCTAGATCTGGGGTCTATGCTATGATTAGCCAGAAGCCCAATGATGAGGAATAACATCCTGAACAATCTGCCTGATCTGGCAAAGAAAAAAGGCAGTCAAGAGAGAGCTATAGTGATTAAGCTAATGCCCAGTTCTGTCTTGAAGAAGAAAAGCAGAAGTAGATTTACAGTTGCTTTGGTAGCCTGGTGAGTTTACTTAAAGAATAAACTTGATCTCTGTTGCCATGTGCTCCATTCTGATTGGACAGCATAGCATCCTGGTTAGTCAGTCAGTCAATCAATATTTCTTAATCACCCATGATGTGCCTAGGCACTGTGCTAAGTGTAAAAAAGGGCAAAATTACAATCCCTTCTCTCAAGGAGCTCAAAGTCTAATAGAGGAGAAAACATGAAATCTATTTATTAACAAAATAGATTTCTGGGGAAAATTGGAGATAATCAATAGGGAAAGAATCAGGGAAAGTTGCTTGTAGAAGGCAAGGTTTTAGCTGGGACTTGGAGAAGGCCAGAAAACAGAGATGAGGTGGTAGAGAATGCTAGATGTGTGGGAACAGCCAATGAAAATGCTTACAGGTGGGAAATGGAGTTTCTTGTTGAAAAAGAAATAGGCCAGTGTTACTAGATCACAGAGTATGTGGGGATGAGTAAGGTGTAAGAAAGCCGGGAAGGGGGTGTGGGTTATGAAGGGTATCGAATGTCAGAGGATTTAATATTTGATCCTGGAGGTGATAAGGAAATTCTTATTTGAGGAATAGCAAGGATACCAGTGTCATTATAACTGAGTAAATAATTGACTGGTCTGCTCTGGTCTGGTTTGTGTGGCCCAGAAATAGTCAATTTGATGAGATTTGCAGTTCTCTGGTTTAAAGAGAACTGCTATTCACATTAAAAGCTAATACTTTCTAAACATCCTTTAAGGGTGATGGTAATTGGAAAATATTTCTAAATGCTATATTCTAGCAGAAAAGAGATTTTCTCCTTAAAAAACAATGAGGATCAAAAGCCAAGAAGTAAGTAGAGAAGTGGTTTTGTCTGCTGTATATGCTCCTGAATGAACCAATGACATCAGAGTCTGCAGTCCGGAGTTGTGAATTACCACAAACACACGAGTTTTCCTTTTTCAGGTGATTCCTTGCCAATTTTATGTGTGCGCATCCTTTTCACCATAGAGACATTGGTGAAATAGAGTGACTCTGTTTATACCTATATTGTGATATATCTTCTTACTTATGCATTTGCTTTAATATATTAATAGCAATGGTATTATTTTTTCTTTAGTTTTATTATTCAATAACTGATTACATTTAAGTTGTAAAAGGGTCGTTATTGTGAGTGGCTGCTTGTGTAAATATCATGAATTGTGTGCATGCGCTACCTAGTGAATGACTGGTTATGTAGATAAAAAGCTCTTTGCTTGGAGGCTCAGGAGGTAGAGTGATGAGTACCCTTAGCTTTATAAGAAGAATTAAATATAACCATGAGGTGGTAATCTATCTCTAGGAGCTTACAAATGCTAGAGTGAGAGCAGTTTGGAGTAACTGAGCCAAAACCAGAGAGTAAGGGGGATATTAACACATCTTGCAAGACAGGAGACATACATGCACATATATATACATACATATAAATATGTATGTATATATGTGTGTGTATACAAATACACATACACATATGTGTGTGACATTGGTAGATATTATCAAATCACATCACTGCACCATTACATTGTATGTATAAGGATTTTGCCTAGACCCTACTTAGAATGCCATTTGTCATGTTACAATCCAATGATATTACTGTCCTTATTTATGCCTACATTGTCACCCCAATGCTCTGCCCTTGTTTTCCTAGTCTTGTTCCTAGAGTTCCTGACAAGAAAAATACACAAACACACACACATGCACGCACACATACTCACACTCACACATACATACATATATATATATATATAATATATATATAGCTACCTTCTCTCTACCCCACCACCATCTTTTTTTTTTTTTTAATGAGTAACATATCTTGTTTCTTTTGAATATGGCATTTCCTCCCTGGGACATATTCAAGCCACAAGTCTTTTTTTTTTTTTTTTAAAGCAATCGGGGTTAAGTAACTTGCTCAAAGTTACACGGCCAGGTGTTTCTGAGTGGGTAATAAGGGTCTGAGCCTGGATTCGATCCACATGTCATCCCGACACTGGAGCCGGCGCTCTTACTCGCTGTGCTACCTGGCCACCCCCAAGCCACAAGTCTTATTCCACTAAATCTCAGTGATATCTTTGAGATCAAATTTGCCTTCTTGTATTGAGATCTTTAGTTTATCTCGAATGTACTGCTGGATTTTTTATTGGATTTACCTCCTTATTAATTTCTGCTCTCAAGGGTATCTAGCTTGGTTAACAACTATGTAGGTATTTTCTCCCTCTCCTTTTTTTTTTTTTTTAAAGGCTCTTTGATTAGATTACCTGGAGTCATGAAGGTAAATACAGTCTAACTAGCCTGTTAGATGTACTCCATTCCTGACCTAGAGTTTATCAGTCCTCTATCTTAAGTCATTATGTAAAAATACTAATTCTCTTCTCAAATACCATCTTCTTAAGCAGCTGTTCCTTTAAAAAAAAATCCACTTTTTCTCTTTTGTATACCTTGCCTTCATTGGGCAGCAATGATGAAAACATTACCTTTGTCCCCAACATCTCCAACTTCTTGACCAAAATTTCATAAGCTTTAGTACATATCATTTATAACCTATATAAGTCAATAGAAATGGGTGTTAATCATCTGTTTTTAACAAGTATTGGGTGGCTCTCTGTCACATCTTGGATAGAATGGGAAGACTTTTGTTATGGGTTGACAAATAGCTCCTTTGGGGCTCCTCAGCACTACTCATTTCTTCTTCTGACTGGTTTCCATTTAAATATCTCATTAAGTTTCCTTCCACTGTTTTATCTATTTTCTTTTTTAAAATGCCAGAATCCATTCTTTCATTTACTCTACCTACCAGAATACCACTGATCAGATCACCACTATCATGTTTCCCTCCCTTTTGCCATTATCAACCAGCCTCACTTCAATCTTTTGCAAGACCCTCTATTTTCTCTGTTCTTTGGGTCTTCCATGCACTCCTTCCTCATCTTCACCTCTTAGAAGCTGTTGTTTCCTTCAAGACTCAGTTCGAGTACCATCTGCTTCATAAAACTTTTCTTGATCCCTTCCCCACAGACTCTAAAGCCCTTACTTCTCAAGATACTTTGTATTTATTTTATATCTATTCTTCCTAATCTTACATATGCATATATTTTCTCTTCCAGTAGAATGTAAGCTGTTTGAAGTCAGTTTCCCAGTGCCTAGGTTGCTGTAATGTTAATGGGATTTAAGATCTTCCCCACCCATTAATAGGCCTCCCCCTAAGCTTGCTTGTCAGTAGGCTTTAGGCTTTCACATCTTTTGTTAATTTCTGATTAGGGGAGGGTTCTGGGAAGATGTAGGAGTAGGTCAGAAAATCCCAAATTCTCCAGATTTTCTCCCTCAAAATAGTTAAAATAGCACCTTAGGGAGAACAAAGTGTGTGTGTGGAGATAAATAAGAACAGGGGCATACGAGGGGTTCTCCTGGGACAATTTGAGAAGAATGGAAGAAAAATCCTAGAACGAGATTTGGTCCCTATGAAGAGTAAACACCTCCAGGATAGGTTCCCTTTAAACAGCAAGCCTCTTAAACAAGCTGCAAACCCTGGGGTTAGTTTGAGAGACTGCATTGGTCCAGGCACCAGAACTTTTTAACCTCCCCCCATAGTGAGGGGAGTTGGGCTTTTGAGCCTGGGAAGATAGAGGGAACGTCTGCTGACCAGGAACTCCAGACCCAGCTGTGCTGTGAAGAGCATCGGGGGTGAGAAGGAACCAGCACAAACCAGGTAAGTGCAGGAACTGTGGGGCAGAAAGCCCCTGGCTGTGGGCACTTACAAGAGGTTGGAGGTTTGGCTTTGGTCTCAGGCTAGTGGGAAGAACTGAAGATCTGGGGCAAGAAACACCATTTCCCATACCCCAGGGCTAGAGGTGACTACAAATAATTAAGCCATTACCACAAAAAATGCACAGGCAAAGAAGAAAGAATCCAACCGTAGAAACCTATTATAGGAATAGAGATGACCGGGTTTCATCTTCAGAGGAGGATATTGAAGTAAAGAAACCCCCAAAGAGTAATGTCAAATAGTCACCTACCCAAAAGGAATTTAAAGAAGATCTTTAAAAAGACTTTAAAAATCAAATGACAGAGATGGAGGAAAAACTAAAAAAGAAAATAAGAATAATCCAAGAAAAACAAGAAAGGTCTGAAAAGAAAGTTCAATTGCCTTGTCGTCCCCCCTCCAAAAAAAAAATTCTAATTAGTCACTGAGTCATGAGGGTTGTGATGCCTTCTGACTCTAAAAAGGGCATATATACTCTGACATTTGCATTGTGCTTTGGGGCTCACTCACTGGAAAAGTGTTCTTGTGATTTGACCAGATGAGACTCTGGGTAGATGTTAAGGAGTCCCACAGCTTTGAAAAACCCAGATGTTGGTGCTTCTCTCTCTGGTAATTATGTATATATTACCTTGGTCAGACAGTTGGATCTGTCTATTGATCTGTGCTAATTTCTCAGACAGCTAGAAGCCCTATCTGTTGATTTTTATTTCTCTGCTTGTATTTTCTCTGTATTTTCCATTTGTATTTTCTCTGGAGTTCTGGGTGCTTTTTCCCCTGGACTAATGAATGTAATTTAAAAAGATTGTTGACCCCTTGGGCAGCTACTTTTCCTAGTAAAGCAGATCTAAGAACTTGTGCTAGCAGCCATCCTGAGTATGCCAGCGTAGTTGCCTCTCCAGTTGCTGAGGGAGGCAGTGTGATGAAGTGGATAGAATGTTGAACATGGAATTAGGAAGACACCTGGATTTAAATCCTTCCTCTAACACTTACTGGTTGTGTGACCATGGGCAAGCCTCAGCACCCTCATCTGTAAAATGAGAGGGTTGGGCTAGACAACTTCTAAGATTACCTGTAGTTCTAAATCTATGGTCCTATGAGAATGCCTGGAACATGGAAGGTGCTTAATAAATGCTTACTGATTGATTGGTTGATGATATACTCCTCTTTTACTGGTATAGCATACATAGAGTCAGGAAGGCCTGACTTCAAACCTCATCTTACACATATAAGAGCTATGTGACCCTGAGCAAGTAACTTCTCTGGGCCTCTGTTTCCTCATCTGTAAAATGAGGGGGATCAAATTCAGTGACTCCTAAGGTCCTTTTCATTTTGGGGTCTATGATCTGGTATCCTATAATACTGAATATTTATATGATTTTCATATCTATTAAACCAACTATTTTTACTGATTCAAATCTCTCTTCAAAATTTAGTTCTAAAATTAAGGGACATGAAATGTGTGTGCTCATGTCTCCCACATTTTTCTCTTTCCCTCTCCTTTTTTCCTTCCTTCCTTCCTCCTTCCTCCTTTCCTTCCTTCTTTCCTTCCTTCCTTCTTTCCTTCCTTCCTTCCTCCCTTCTTCCCTCCCTTTCTTCCTCCCTTCCTCCCTTCCTCCCTCTCTCCCTCCCTCCCTTCCTTCCTTCCTTCCTTCCTTCCTTCCTTCCTTCCTTCCTTCCTTCCTTCCTGCCTTCTTTCCTTCTTTCTTTCCTTCCATTTTCCTCTTTTCTTTCCTTCAATAAATTACTATTTGTTGAATTATTATTATGAATAAATAAAACAAATAATTAATCAATTTATATTATTAAGCATTCTGTTAAGTATTAAATGTTCAAATTAGGTTAAAATTACACTTTGAGTGCACTCTCTCTCCCGGTTAAGCTATACTGTGGATACTCAGATAATAACCAACCCCCAAATTAGTTATTTAGGATGCACTTCTATTTCTTGATGTTGTAGTCAGAGAGATTTTAAGCAATACATCACGCCCAATTTGACTTTCATAAGGACTATCATGATTGGAAATAGGGGAAGCATTTTAAATTCATTTGTAATTCATTGTAAATTCATCAGGCTATTTGTACATTCCCTCTCTGCCTCCCCTCCCTCTCCTTCTCCCCTTCCCTGTCCTTTCCCCTCCCCCATCTCTCCCTTTCCTTACTATTTTCCTTACCACACACAACCCCTTTCACTGACAATGCTTTTAATCAATTAATCAATAGTCAACTAGGATTTATTCAGTGACTACTTCATGCAACAGTCCTTTATTACTACATCTTGTATTGGATTTTGTCTCCTTGTTAATTTCTGGGCATCTTTCTTGGTATTCTTCTTTTCTACATTGCAGTTACTTTTAATGGTATCTAGCTTAATGGATATATCCAGTGTGGTTTGAGGTGATTGGGGGTACAAATAAAAAGCTGAGACAAGTGAGGAGCTTACATTCTATTGAGGAAATACAACATATTTGCAAATAACACATCTAAGATATTACCAAAATAAATATACAATAATGGAGTTTGAGGAGACAGGAACAAATGGGAGAACCAGGAAAAGACTCCTAAAACTCTTTCCTTAAAAGACCTATTCAAATTGAATGAAAGTCACCAAATACTTTTTGGAGTTCTAGTGTATGGTGTACAACATGACTCTTTTGCAACAATGAGTGGGGGTTTTTTGGTTTTTGGGAAAATCCGTAGAACTCATAAACAGGGTGAAATTAAGATGATTAATGAGTAGATTAGGTGGTCACTCATCCTAGAGTCTCAAAGTGGGAAACCTACACTTTCAGGAAGGAGTTAATTTATGGACTGAAAAATATTCAGAGTGAAATTTCAGTTATTGTGAAAAAAGATCATAATGAAAATCTCACACGGTGCTAAAACTGCCAGCGAGGCTTTGAAATGAAATTAACAAAATGTCTCTGGTGGAAAATCAGTCTTTTCTACACAGTTACCTGAGCCGCTGCCAATTAGATCCCATGCCTAATCCCATGGGGTTTTGTGTTATAACAATGATTCATCTTGTACTTTAGGCAGCTTTTGCTGTTCAGCATTGTTTCTTCCTGGGCAGGCTGTCTATGCAGACTCCATTTCCCCCTATGATCGTGTCTTACAGTGTATAGAGCAGTGCTCTAATTTTCCTATCTTGGCTGCTCTAGTTGCAGCACTTTAAGAGCCATTTTCAGCACAGCAGTCTGTGGAACACATCATTGTCCTTCATGTCATGGGAGATAGGTTTCTATCTCATGCAGATTGGGTGTGTAATAGCTAGAGCTGTTTTATTTTCAGCTGAAGGATCATAGAGTTGCCCACTGGGATTTATGCAGTCATTTCAAACCCCAAACGGAATAAAATGAATATTGTCAGTCTTGCTTTGCCGTTCTTTCCAATGCATGTTTGATCAATTTGACATCCACGATAAGCTGTTTCTCAGTGATGGCATATACAGCCATCTCCATCTGTGAGTAAATGGGAAAATGTAGACAGGAGGAAGAACTGAAGAGTAGTTGAGCATTTAATCAAGACTCCACGTTTGAAAGCAGTCTTTTGTATGAGGAAGTCCTCAATCTGTGGCAAAAAAGCAGAGTCTGTCACATTTTGGAAAGCCATGTTTCATCTTTTCCAGAGTGAGCCTCAAAAGGCCTTGTTAGCAGGTGGTATTTATTTGCACAAACAGATGATGGCTTTAAGTTACTATGAAGATTGTTTTGTTAATTAGAGCTTACATTTTAGACAGTGCTTTTTGTACAAAATACTTTACATTTATATGCTTTATTTGTTTCTTACAGCCAACCTGTGCAGGTAGGTAGAAGAACCCAAGCTCTTTGAGGACAGGGACCACTTTATTTTTAGTTTTGCATTGGCATTTTGCTAATCATGAGTAATTTACTAAATTAGTTACACTAAAATTAAATTAAGTAAGTAAGCAATTAACTTATACTCATGGAAAGAATGAAAATGGGGTAGCTGTTATACTCATATATATATCATAGGTGAGAACACTCATAGTTTGCCTGTGGTTGGATAGCTAGCAAATGGAGGAATTAGGACTCAAACTATATTAGAAAATCTTACGTGCTTTCTCCTGTTTCATACTGGAAATGTATGTCCAAATAAAATCATTTGGAGTTTATTATCGTTTCTTACAAAGACTCATCAGCAGTCCCAACTAGAGGTTAATAAACTGTGCGCCAAATCAAATAGTAAAAACTCTAACAAACTGCCTGAAATTTGTGTAATTCTTAGATTTTGTTGCATAGATTAATACTCTATTAAGTTGGCTTAAAAATCTTTTTGTTATACAGAGATTGTGTGATGATTAATTTTATATTAACTAGACAAAAATCACATATCTTCTTACTTCAATACATGTTGAAGCATGTTTTATAATAAGATTGAAATCATAATAAGACACATTATGATTCTATATAGTTAACAGAAAATTAATTTTTTGACCTTGTAAATGATTTCTCCACTCTTTAGCAAAAAGTTCCAGTTTCAGAAGGGGTCTATGTTCCCCAGGGCTTAGCACAGTACTCTGTACACAACAGATGCTTAGTAGATATTTGATGAGTTGAATTACATTAAATTAAATAGATGTGAATTACTCAGAGGGGGGAAAGCTGGGGAGTTGGGAGGGGAGGAGAGGAAAGGAAGCCCTGTGTTACAAGTGTAATATTTCTAAAATTTAAAATGTTCTTCCTGAGAGGAATAAAATTATTAACAGCATGTTTTCTTTTTAATCTGATTAATTTCCAAATACAGACCTTCAGAGTCATTGTCTGAATTCAAACTAGTTTTTTTTTTCCTAAGTACTTATCAGAGGGGCGAAAGTCATCATACCTTGAATCAACAGTATTGAATCCATTTCTAGAATCTGCTTTTATTCACCTAGACTGAAACATGCCCTGCCGGGTTTACTGCTAGGCTACGGAAAGATGAAAGAGCTGCCACTGTTCCTACTCTGGGTTTTCCTTTGTGGTGGATCTCTGCTGGAGAGATGCAATGAAAAGAAGGGGATGGACAAGTGAAAGGTGTCAGGAGAGATGTGGATTCCATTCAATTCAATAAACATTGATTAGTCCCAGAGCAATCAAATGGAATACAAAGGAGAAAAGGAAACTTTCTCTGCCCTTAAGTAGGTTTAAATTCTGCAGGATTCAAGTCCAACTTCCATCCCTTCCAGGAGCTGTGTGACTATAAGCAAGTCATTTAACTTCTTTGAAACTCAGTTTCCACTGATATGTTATCCCAGGGCTGTCATGAGGTTCAGATGAAATCATGTCTGTGAATGTTTATTATTACCAATAATAATTGTCTGAACTCCACTGCCGTCTAAAGAAAAGGATGCACCCTGCAGTTGGGTAAGAGGTGAGCCCTGGTCTTCTCCTTAGGGCCTTCCTGGAGAGAGTATTTCAGCACAGGATCTAGATCACCTTCCTCTGGGCTCTTGGCTCCAAAGACTTCCCAATAAACCCTGAATCAGCCCTAGATCTAGACTACTGACTTCCCAGGCCTTCTCAAGTGATCCAAGTCAATCAGGGGACCAGGTCCACCTTCTAGGGAGTCATATCTTTGCCTATACCTCCCTACTGTGAGGCATGCCTTCTGGACCTCACAAAACATAATATCACCACCTACCATGAAATTGGACCTCAAATAAAAACCCAAACAGCCTAATCATCTCTCTCCCTTCATAGATCTCTCTCTAGTCACTACGACTTTGCCTTGACACATTCCTTAGTAGTTAGCAAACTCCCACCTCTTCATACTCTACCCATATGCATGATTATGAAGGCCCCCACCGTCTTTACACAAGTTCCATACTCCCAACTGCCTGCTCCCTTACTTCCATGCATCTCTTCCCTACTTTACAAACGCTCTATCCCAAATCAACATGCCTCTCCCATTGTTCTCTCTGGAGTGTCAACTACATAATTAACAAACTTGCTTTCATATCAAACCTTTCCTTTTTCATTCCCTCCATTTTTTGGTTCCTGGGGAGATCTGGCCCCCTCTCATTGACACTGCACCATTGGTGTCCCTTTCTAGCACTGTTTACACTTTTATTCACACCCTTTAATTCACTGGTCATGGTGGGTGATTGGGATACTGTTTGCTCCTTGTTGCCACTTCCAAGTTCTTTCTCTACCACCGTCTCTTAGTAACCTCTCTTCCTTTGAGGTTCATTCACAAAATTCCAATTCTGGTAGATGTCCTTTACAAAGCTCCAGGACATTATACTCTCTCTGTCTGTCTATCTTCTCTGCCTCTGTCTCTCTGCCTCTCTGTCTCTGTCTTTGTCTCTCTGTCTTTCTCTCCAATAAATTAAGTCTTTCTCTCCCCTATAATGCCTACTTTCGTACTAGAGGACTTTCATGAAATTCTTTTTGTCTGATGATCATAATCTTTTAGCATGTCATATTTATTCCTACCTTATGACTCCTACTAACCCTGTTATTTGTCTTCACTGTGACTTCCAAGCCCCGAACTCCTCAATTCTTTCCTCAGCAGTCATCCTTCATTTGCTATTCACCTATATTAACTTGTTAGTGAATCAGTTCAATTCTACTGTCTTCTGCATTCAAGTCCTTTTCTCCCTTTTGTTATCACTGGTCATGACTCACCAAAGTCATACCTTCAATTTCACCTACCATCTTCATTCTTCTCCCCTATTCATGTGCTGCTGAAGAGAGATGGAGAAAATCACAAATCATGCTGACTAGGTTCACTACAAATTTGTTAGCTATTCATGTCTAGGCCCTCATTTGAATCAAAGCAATCTTTTTTTTTTTACACCTTCCTAATTAAGTTGGCTATCCTTTGCATCACTCCTCAAGTCTCCCATGGCATCCTGTCCCCCAGCTCTGACAGCTGAGAACTTTGCCTCATATTTCACTAAAAAAATATTTTTAGGACATTTGCCAAAAACTCTTTTTTTCTTCCTCCTTCTCTCACATCACTCAGACATTTTATCTTCTGGCTACTCACCCTCAGTCTCTTTTTCTGGATCATTATCCAAGTCGTGCCCTCTAACTATGTAAGTCCCCCAAGACTCTCCTGGACTCTCTTCTCTTCTCCATCTGTATGATCTCAATTGGTGTTCTCATCTGATCCCATGGGCTCAATTATCTTCTCTTTACTGATGATTCCCATATCTCTTCTCACTTCTAGTCCCACATCACTAACTTCCTTTTGTACGTCTCAAACTGAATGTCCCAAAGGTATCTCATGTTTAACAAATCCAAAACAGAACTCTGTATCTTTTCCTTCAAACCCTTCACTCTTTACGATTTTCCTATTGCTGTCTAGGGCACCGGCACCCTCCTGGTCACCCAGGCTTACAACTTTGGCTTATTGTTGTCATGTTTCCATTTCCTCTCCTATTCATCCCCATCTCCCCTCACACAACCGTCTGTCTCCCTGGTGCAGGCAATCATTACCTCAAACCTAGACTATTATAATAGCCTTCTGGTTGATCTTCCTTAAGTCTTTCCTCTTTTCAATAAAGTGCAGAACTGATGACCATGTCACTTTCCGCCCCTCTCCCAATTCAGTAACCTCCCTGGGCTCCCTCTTATTTCTAAGAGCAAATATAAAGTCCTCCATCTGACTTTTAAAGCTCATAACAACTTGGTCCCTTCTTAACTTTCCAGTTTCCTTTCACTTTACACCCTCTTCATGTCCGTCTTCACTAGTTAATTTGCTGTTCCTCACAAACACCATGCTCCATTTCTTGTCCTTTTCACTGACTGTCACCTCTTCCCAGGATGCTCTTCCTCCTTAACTCTGCCTCCTGGCTTCTCTGGATTCTTTCAAGACTCAGCTCAAATTCTGCCTCCTTCAGGAGGTCTTTCCCAGGTTCCTTCCCTACCCCAAACGCTAATGCCTTCTCTCTAGGATTACCAAATATATTTACACTCTACATATTTTGTACACACACATTTTTGGCATTTTGTCTCCATTAGACATTTGAACTTAGGTCTTCCTTAGCTCATTGAGGGTAGGGATCATATTTTGCCTTTATTTATATTCCCAGAGGTTAGTGCAGTACCTGACATAAAATAGTTGCTTGCTAAATTCTTATTGAACGATTGAGGGAGTGGGGAGGGGAAGAAATGAATTTCCTGCTTTCCTACCTAAGTTCTAGAAAGTTTTTTTTTTCCCTTTCCTCCCCCCATCCCTGACTACACTGGGAGAAGTGAGAACCATGGAAAGAAGTGGACATGAAAAGTACAAATATAAATTAATAAATATTTAATAAGTGCCTACTATGTACCAGGCACTAAGACACATTTTATATGGGTGCAGAAGAAACTGCTTGATCATTTAGTCAGACCTAGCATTCCACTATTTATTCAGTATACTTTCCCCCCACTATCAGATTTTACTCCTATTTCCCCATATGGGTTGGCAGCAAATAGCATACTACAAATGTGTGCCACAATCTTATTTTCTCCTATTTGTTAACGCCACGCTTTATTTTGTAAGTGAAGTTTCTACCAATGATTCTTTCCTTATTTTTCTCTAAAGCTATGAATAGTGACATTCTTGTGCATAGGCTGTTGCATCAAAAATTCTTTCGCTGCTGGGCATCCATTCAGGGTTCCCAACATTTAATCATTTTCATCTCTATGCTTTTAATCTTACAATTTCCTTGGTCTGGAATTTCTTCTGAAATGAGATAATGAAAAGAGATTGGAAGACAGGATATCACAGATCCTCCAAACTTCACAAGACCTCAGAGGAATCTCTTTGGATCTGTTCTCAAGCAGGAATTCTTTCTAAAATGTTGAACAAGTGTTCATCTAGTTTTTGCTTGAAGATCTCCATTATCTCCCAAGATAACCCATTCTACCTTGTGATAATTTAGGCAATCTTTTCTTTTATTGAGCCAAAAGCTGCCCCCTCCAACTTCCTCCCGTTTGTTACTTTTACATCTATCCTTTGGGGCCAAATAGAGCAAGCATATTTCTTGGAAAGGTCCTCTCTAAGGGTAAAAATTCCAAGTTCTTTTTCAACAGATCTTCATATGGCATCTTTTCTGCAATTTTATGCTACAATCTTCTTACCATTTATATTATCCCTAGCACTATCCACAGTAACCCTTTTATGGAACATACTTCAGTTTGTTAATGTCCTTAAAATGTATTGCCAAGAATTATACACAATACGCCAGATACGTTTGACTGTGGCAAGAGTCATTTTATTTACAGAAAGAGGAAATCAATGTAGTATTTGGGAAGTATTTTGGGGCTACATTTGAAGAAAAAAGACAACCAAGGATGTGATGGGACCTTTCCTTGGAGTGGATGGGACAATCGTAGCTGACCACAGAGAGAGGTCAGTTATCAAATTGCCATTTTGCTTTTGTTTTTTCCTATCATGCATTTGCACTATAAATATAAAAATAAAAATAACTAACAGTGAGTTGATACCCAAGACAAGTAAGGAGATGGTAAGAGAGCCCCTGGTTACCCTGACAAATTCAGGTCACCAGCCCCAGATAAGTTAAGTACTCAGCAGCTAAAAGAACTGGTAAGACAGTAATAGCTGACATATCATGGAAAATAGGAGAGGAAGTGAGAGAAGGGTAAATGCTTTCCTATTAAAAAAAGAGAGAGAGAGAGAGAAAGAAGAAAATAGCATTTGCACAATATAGACCAGTAAGCTTGACTTCAATTCTTGGAAATTCTAGAATAGATCATTAGAGAGATGGTTACTCAGTAACTGTATTTTTTCACACACCCTCTCTTAACCCCCCACTCCAACCTGCCTTTTTTATAGGATCACTGAACTAGTAAATGAGGACAATGCTGTGGATATTCTTACTTGATTTTGACAAAGCCTTTTGTTTTGTTTTGTTTTTTTGGAGTGCAATTGGGGTTAAGTGACTTGCCCAAGGCCACACAGCTTGTAAGTGGTAAGTATCTGAGGCCAGATTTGAACTCAGGTCCTCCTGACTCCAGGGCCAGTGCTCTACTCTCTGTGTCACCTAGCCGTCCCTTGGCAAGGCTTTTGATAAAATTTCTTACATCATTGTGGAGAAGATGGAGAGATTTAGACTAGACAGTGGTACAAGTTTTTGTTGTTGAGACATTTTCAGTCCTGTACAACTCTTTGTGACCCCATTTGGTGTTTTCTTGGCAAAGATACTGGATTGGTTTGCTATTTACTTCTTCAACTCATTTTTCAGTTTAGAAAACTGAGGCAAACAAGGTCAAATGACTTGGCCAGGGTCACAGAGCTAGGTAAGTGTCTGAGGCCAGATTTGAACTCAGGAAGATGAGTCATCCCGACTCCAGGGCTGGCATCCTATCCACTGCACCACCTATTTGCCCTAAGGTACAAGTAGATGATTAAAAAAGAACCATGAACATCTATTCCTTGTTATCCTGATATCCAAATTTTTCTACCAAGTATAATGTAAGCTTGTTGGTTAACTTGGTAACTTGTTGGTTATCCAGATAACCAGTGAGTTTTGAATAGTACAAGAGGTTGGATTTAAAACTCAGTGTTTGAATGGACTTAAGAAACAGATGTTCATGGTTCTTAATGAATGCATGATAGGCATGGGTTTTTTTAACCATTTTTTTCCTGGAAGAGCTCTGGTTGTTAGATTATTTTCCCCCTTTCTTCCTTAAGTTTAGTATCCTTGATTTTTTTAGGTGCTCATATGTTCTAGTCTTTTTGTTGTCTTTTAGTTTTGTTCAATTAATTTTCCTTCTGTCTCAGCATTTTTGCATTATAATTCTGTCATTCTCCTTTTCAGAAAATCTATTATTTTGGAGAAGGATTGCCAATTCTTTGCTTTCTTATTAGCCTTTTTTATTTCTTCACTGAAAGCCTTAATTTCCTTTTTTTTTTTTTTAAAGCAATTGGGGTTAAGTAACTTGCTCAAGGTTACATGGCCAGTTATTTTGTGTGGGTGCCAAGTATCTGAGGCCGGAACTGATCCCGGGTCTCCCGATGCCAGGGCCGGTGCTCTTACTCACTGAGCCACCTGGCTGCCCTGAAAGCCTTAATTTCGATTCTAATTTCTACCCTTATTTCTTTATGCTCCTCTTTTGATTATTATTTTTCCTCTGACCTATTCTGGAGGTTCTCAAGCTGCTCCATTATTATTGGAACAGCAAAGTGATGTAATTGATAGAGTCCTGTACTTGGAGTCAGGAAGACTAGAGTTGAAATGTGGTCTTTGTCAACTTACTTGCTGTGTGACCATGGGTAAATTACTTACCTCAGTTTCCTCAGTTACAAAAGAGATAATAATAGTGCCTACCTCCCAGGGCTGTTGTAAGGATTAAATGAGATATTTGTAAAGCACTTTGCAAGCCTTAAAGCACTCTATACATGCTTGCCATTACTATTATTTCCAGGGATCTTTAAAATTCACTGTATTTTTAGTTCATGAAAGGTTTTTGACTCAATTTTCTTCACAGGGAAGTACTTGCTCATTGTTTTGTCTCAATTCTTGGATTATGTTCTCATTTTTCTTCCTTTGTGAGTCTTTATCAATTTCTCTACTGGTTGTTCAATGGTGTCCTTCCCGTAAGTAAACTTCTTACTACTAATCCCTTCCTCCCTTCCATACTAGAAAGAATTCAAACAGGACCAGTACTGTTGTATCCTTTTCCTTCCTTCCTCCCAACTGATACCCATTCTTTATTCTCTCCAGACTACCAGAGTTGGACAAAGTCTATGACCATCAAGGATTAGAGGGCCACTGGCTAGGTCACACTGTCTCTAAAGGGCCCCTTTATTTTACTTAATTTTCTTTCTGGTTGACTGTCTCCTGAATTGATTTGGATAGGAGACTAGCAAGCTGTCTATTTCTGGGTTCCACCCTCTCCTTTGTTGGGCAACTTTCTTCCATCACCATCCTGGGAACTGTTAGAATTCTTGGGCCTCACCCATTAGGGAGAGTCTGCTCAGGACGCTGCTTGAGGGGATATTCCGAAAGGCCTCCAGAGTCTTTTATCTGACTCTTCTATTGGAAGCTTATTCCCCCTTATATAAATCCTTGAACATCAGTTCTTTACCTTCCTCTGAATCTTCCATTTTTCTTCCATCCTAATCTCCCAAGCATCTTTTATTTACAGACCCCAATCCACTAAAGAGTTGGGGATTCAGCTTAGGAACTGTTAAAAAGAAACTGACAAGGACCTCTGCAGCTGAGCCTAGACTCCCCCTTCATGCCAACAGCCTATTTCGTCCTATATTCTATTAGACCAAATTATGAGTCCCATACTCCTGGGCCACTCCTTACACAACAATCAAGTCTTTTCCATCCTTGGTTCCTGGAACTAGTTGAATTAAAAGACCTCAGTCCACTAAGGTAGTGTTTTCCAAACATTATGGATACATTCATTTTCTTAAAAAAATATTTGTCATGACCACTTCTCTGCAAATAATTTTCTTAGTTCATGTTTTATTCAAATAAAATTACAAATTTATTATAATTTTATAATAAAATTTAAACATGCTATACCAGAAATATTTATTAATGAATTCTTTTAATTTATGAAAATATAAAATGATTATAATTTCTTGTTATTCAAGTTTTTTAAAGGTGAAGGGGGTTTTTGAGGGGTGCAAAAGGAACAATGTTATATTTAGCAAAATGAAAAAATCCTAAGAAACAAAGCTGATACTGTTTAACTCTGAGTTTGTACACTCTACTCAGAGAAAACATCACCAACAGACTAGTTGGAAGAGCTTAAAATAAGTCTTCATTAGGAGAATATACCCTCTCATTACCATGAACCCAATATGTATCCAAACCCAAGACACAGCCTGCTTTTATCTTATTGTCTAAGTCAAGGATGGGGAACCTGGGACTTTGAGGCCACATGTGGCCTTCTAGATCTTTAAGTGCAGCCTTTTGACTGAATCCAAATTTTACACAAATCCAGGCTGTGTTTAAGGATCTAGAAGGCCACATTTGGCCTCAAGGTTGCAGATTCCCCGCCCCTGGTCTAGGCTCTCTGTGTACAAATTAGCATGGTTGAATGGAAAGAGGATGGGTTCTGGAGTCAGAGGACCCGAGTTCAAATATTGTGTCATAAACTTACCACCACTGGGAACCTGAGCAACCTACTTAATCTTTCTGGGCCTCAATTTCCCCAACCGCAAAAGAATAGGATTGATTTCTGAGGTAACCTTAAACTCTCTATCTATTGAAATAATAAAGACCAGGCTCTTTCTTAACTATAAAACAAAAAGCCTGCAACTTCTCTGTGGTGTTACATAAAGCCAGTTATCTAGAACCTGTAATGTTGCTCCAGTTAAGAAACCAATAATAGCACTTAGGGCCTCAGAGAGGATTCTACCACCTTCCAGTGTTTTATGCATATAAATATATATATATATATATATATATATATATATATACACACACACACACACACACACACAAAATAAATACACACACATAATAAATATATATATATATATACACACACACACACACCCATAAATGCATATGTATATATTGTACATACATACATACGTACATATTTACATAATACTCTTCAAGTATCACCAGTACTATGAAAATCCTCTAATACTGCTCTATGATTCCACAGGTCTGGTCCCAAAATAGTCTAATTTGATACATAACAAAATGGTATGAGTAAAAAACTCCATTCATGCACGTCTGAGCTTTGGCATTCTGGATCTGTTGTATTCCAATATCTTCAAACAGTATAGTTATCAATATTAATGCTGAAGCTGCAAAGGTGGGCCATTATTAGGAGGTGATAGATGGTACAGTGGATAGAGTCTTGGACCTGGACTCAAGAAGTCATAAAGACATGAATTCTAATCTAGCTTCAGACACTTACTAGCTGCGTGACCCTGGGCAAGTCATTTAACCTCTTTCTGCCTCAGTTTACTCATCTGTAAAATGGGGATAATAATAGAACCTACTTCCTACAATTGTTGTGAGGATCAAATGAAATAATATTTCAAACACTTTGTAAGCCTTAAAGTTCTATATGAATGCTAGCTATTATTCTACATCAATTTTTATAAAAAGCAAAGATCAACTATACCATTGATTATAACTGGATAAAATTAATATCACTATATTCTATTCTTAATGGATAGAAAACATATAATTATATTCTCATCAGAGCAAATTTATGTATGAGTATAAGTTACTTAAACTTAAAATTTGGAATATAATTCCAAATTACTAATTTGCCAGGGGGAGGTATTAAATTTCTCAGAAAAATATGCAAAATATTTAGTGCTCAAGTATGATGATGGGGCCACTAGGTGGTGCAGTGGATCAAGTGTCTTGAGTCAGGATGAACTGAGTTCAAATGTGACCTCAGATTGTTACAACTGTCACTTGGGGCAAGTCACTCAACCTGTTTGCCTGTTTCCTCATCTGTCAAGTGAGTTGGGGAAGGAAATGGTAAAACACTCCAGCATCTTTGCCAAGAAAACCCCAAATGGGGTCATGAAGAGTTTGACTCAACTGAAAAGATTCAACAATAAAGATGATTTCTGCTACTTTTCCAAAGTTCACAGGAGGATTTTAGCATCTGTGAAATTAACACTTAAAAATCATTAAGCTGTTCCCCAAACTCCCAAGAGAGGAATTTCCCCTTCAGAGACAATTTTCTTCACTAGACAATTTCCAAAATGCAAATACTTCTCTCTCTGTGTCTCTCCCTGATTCTCTCTGTCTCTCTTGTCTCCCTCTCTGTGTCTCTCCCTGATTCTCTTTGTC
>NW_027187327.1:4717459-4741785 GCF_028583685.1 Petaurus breviceps papuanus
TCTCCCTCTCTGTGTCTCTCCCTGATTCTCTTTGTCTCTCTTGTCTCTCTCTGTGTCGTTCTTTTCCAACCTGTCTTAAATTCTCTCAGTTGTCCTATTGGCACTATGTTTTTTATAGCTTTTGTAATTATTTTCTATTTGTTAACATAATTTGACTAATGGATCACTGGATGTGAAATTGCCAGGTTTCCGATCCCAGTTACCCTTCTTCCTGACCCATTAAAAAAAAATCTGATTTGCCATAGGGCCTGGCACATAGTAGTAGCTTAATAAATCCTTACTGATTGTTTGCTTCTGTGTGTACTCAGCTCTTCCTGCTGCAAAGGCCAAGGGAATTCCATTATCTATCCTTACCGCCTCCAATTTCGTTTAATTGCTCAAGTGTTCAAAACTAGATCCTTACATAAGTTACTTCAATTTGATTGATAAACAATTTGATTCAAGAAAATAATTCACTTGGATCAGCCCACGTGGTTGAACAAGTCAGTTCTCTCACACTAACAATTACTAAGAATCACCTTTTCCAAAAATACTCCCTCTCCCCAATGCTATTTTCTGAGTTAAAATACCAGCTCTAATTTAAAGGGGAGGGGAAGACAAAGAGGGAATAAGTCTGCAGAACTGATATTTTCATTATAAGATAACTGCTATGACTGCTGATTTTGCCACTGCCTCCCTTTCCCCCATCTTCCCTACCCCATTCCAGCCCTCAACTTCTTTGACTATAGCATCTTCCTAGAAACTAAAAAAAATGAAACTAAAACATGTTGTGGAGGGTCCCTTGTGGTATTCCAAGGCAGTGTTTTGGTATACACAGGACTAACCAATGCCCTGTTGGGTCATTATGTGCCTATAGCCAGCAGAGCACATCAGGGACCTGACTAAGGAGCTGATAAACTCACACTCACAGCTGGGGCTCAAGTATGGCAAGGGTAGGGAGGCAAAAGTCCATAAACATAATCCGTAAACATAAGGGAGTCTAGCAAAGAGAGGAGCACATGGATACAAGTTAGAAACTAAGGAATAAAGTGGAGTAATGGGAAAGAGCTAACAAACTTGGTTGGGAAGAAGTAGAATTATAAATTGAAGAGAAATTTGAGGTCAGAGACATTTCAGAGGTGGTAAATCTAGATAAAAAACTAGATAATGGGGGCAGACAAATTGCATATTTTCACAGCTCTTCAAGAATGGACATGTTTGACAGATCTAGTAACCTTAGCCTATTAAAGTTCCAATAGTCCATCAGATTTGAGATTGAAAGGACTAATGACAAAGCCCTGTGTCACTCTTTTAGACACAACTCTCCACATTGACATAAATTAATATTTAAAGTTTGGTCTTTCAGCTATGAATCTATGTGGCTGTTTTATCACCAGCCCATATTTTCCTATCTTGAACACAAGGATGCAAAAGAATCATGAAATATTTTAATCATAAACTTGCTAAAATTCAGATATACTGTCTCTGTACCATTACTGTGATCTGCCTGACTAATGATCTTATGTAAAAGTTTTATTGTGATAGCATTAACATAATCAGGAAGGCAGCACAGTTGATCTGTGGGGCAAAAAGACAATAGCTGTCACCAATAATCTTAAGGGGGCACTAGATCTGTTTTGTTTTTGTATTTTCCTTTTAACTTTGTATTTAATAATCATTGACAAATAGTTCTAAAATATTTTTATTTATTTCATTAAATATTTCCTAATTACATGTAAAATTATAATATTAATTTTAAAAGTTTTGAGTTCCAAATTCTCTTCTTCTATCCTGACCTTCCTCCACCCACTGAGAAGGCAAGCAATATGGGATCAATTATACATATGAAATCAAGAAAAACATATTTCCACATTAGCCATGTTGCAAAAGAAAGCACTCACACACAAAAAAAAAACCACAAGAAAAATAGAAAAAAGTAAAGAAAAACATTCTAATCTGTACTCAAAGTTCATCAGTTCTCTTTCTGGAGGTGGATAGCATTTTTCATCATGGGTCATTTTGGAATTGTCTTGGAGCATCGTCTTGATCAGAGGAGCTAAGTCTTTCACAGTTGATCACCCTTACAATATTGTTGTTACTATGTGCAATGTTCTGGTTCTGTTCACTCAATTTTGCACCAGTTTGTATAAGTCTTCCCAGGTTTTTCGTGAAACCATCCTGCTCATCATTTCTTATAGCACAATAGTACTTCAGTACAATCATACACCACATCTTGTTCAGCCATTCCCCAATTGAAGGGCATTCCTCCTTCCATTTCTAATTCTTTGCCACCACAGAAAAAGCTGCTATATATACTTTTGTACAAACAGATCCTTTTCCATTTTCTTTAATCTCTTTAGGATAGACCACAATACAGTGGTATTGCTGGGTCAAAGGGTATGCACAGTTTGATAAGATCTTTGGGTGTAGCTCCAAATTGTTCTCCAGAATGTTTGGACTAGTTCACAATTTCACCAATAGTACATTAGTATCCCAATATTTCCACATTGCCTTCAGCAGACAAATATTTCAAGAAAAAAAAGAACACTGGATAAGAAACTTCATGTTTCTGTTGTATATAATTTATTAATTTATTTCTATTTTCAATTCCAAAATTTCCTCTCCTTCCTTCTTCTTGAGAAGAAGATGATATGCATTGAGAAGGCAAGAAATATACCAATTATATACATATGAAGATATGCAAACTATATTTCCATATTAGTATTGTAAAAAAAAGAATAAAAAAATAAAGTGGACAAAATTTGCTTCTATCTGGAGGTAAATAGCTTTTTTTCATCCTGAGTCCTTCAGAATTCTTGTGGATCATTGTATTGATCAGAGTAACTAAGTCTTTCACAGCTGATCTTCATTACAATATTGCTGTTTCTGTATATAATGTTCTTCTAGTTCTGTTCATTTCACTTTGCATCTACTCATATAAATCTTCCCAAGTTTTCTAAATCCATCTCCACCATCATTTCTTTCTGGTCTTTAATTTTTAAAATTTCAATTTTCAGTTACAACTTTTTTCACCTTCCTTTACCCTTTCCCCCACTTGCTGAGAGTAGTATAGCATTATAACATAGAACATAGAGAATGGTAGCAGGTATGCTATGACAAAATGGCAGCAGAATTGGATACATAATTTTCAGAAGGAGCCATTCTTTAAAATCTATACATAGTTAAGTTGATGCCAAAGTACACTGGTTATTCTGCTCATTAATTCAATTCAATGAACATGTATTAAGTGTCTGCTGTGTACCAGGCTCTGTGCTAATCCTGGGGATACAAATAAGAAAAGAAAAAAAAAGGCAGCCTCTGCAGTCAAGGAACTTACAGTCTAATGGGATGAGATAACACACAAGAAGAAACCGGAATGTCAGGGTATGGGGATGGAGAAGTATCTTGTTCCATGGAGCTCAAACCAAGGAGAAATACAGATGGAAAGTGGAGAGTTGAGATCATTAAATTACAATCACATCTAATGTCCCCTGGATAGCTGTAGAATACTTCAACAGATCAATAACCAGCAATAACATAATGAAGGCTGCAGAATGGAAATAGTATATTGCTAAGCCAAAGAAATGCTACAAGTCTTTCATGAAGGCAGGGGCCCCCATTGCAACATAGGCTATACTTGGCATACCTCCACACATACATATTGAGAGGTTTCATGGCATAGGGGCATAATGGATAGAGAGTTGGCCTTAAAGGTTGGAAAACTTACTTACTCAAGTTATATACCTGAAGTGTACTGATTGTGATCCCAGGTAAGTCACCATTTTTCAGGGTTCCAGACCACCTAAGACATGAGTTTCAGGAGAAGGTGAGAAACCTAACCTACATTGGTAGAGGGAATTTCCTCATCGGGTAGTTCCTTTTACCAATGAAATCACAGGTCTAGTCTCTATTCCTAAATAATTGCAATATATGAATAAACCATGAGTGCTGAACTAAGTCAAAGGCTTTGTGATAATCAACAAAGGCAGTATAAATGTTTATGTTGCTTTTGGACAGCTTGTTCAATAATTACTGAATTAATAATAAGTTGCTCTTCATATCCCTGGGATTTTTTGCACATTTTTTCTCCTCTTCAACCAATGTATTGTTTTCTTTAAGAATGTTTATATTTTTGGAAAACTGATAGAAGGTGCAAATGCTTTGAATAAAGCATATAAACATACAACTGGTCTATATATGTAGGGGTTGCTGATATTCTCACCTTTTGGTAATAGATATATGATGCTTTCTGTTAAGAAACGTGGGATCAAGCTTGTGTCTAAAAGGAAGTATTTTAAAGTATTTTGCCAGTATTCTGCTATGAAGCACTTGAGCCAATAATTGTTTTGGCCCACCACTTTTCAATTTTGCAGAGAAGCTACAGTTTCAGTATTTTCCCTTGATCTAATGTTCAGTATATTCTATAAGGTCGAGTTTAGCTCTTCATCTGTAAAGTGAAAGTGTTTGTCTAGAAGGCCTCTAAGCCTCTTTTCAGCTCTAGATTTATGATTCTATGATCAGTATGCACTTTTTCTGTTCCTTATTTACTTGAATTTGTGTATTCATTGTTTTGGACTTCTTATGAACTTATAGATGGCCAGAAGTTTTTCCATATCTTCCTTTTGAGTCCCAGTGATTTCTCCTTACTTCTGGTGTCTTCACTTTTCAAATCTCTGTAATAAATTTTAGAACTGATGTTGAAATGTTTATGCTATTCTTTGTAGTGCTTTGATTCCTCATATCACCTTGACCTTTTGAGCTTTGCTTTCTGCTGCTGACTAAGGGGATTTCAGATTCCTGATGTACTTCTGTTTTTCACATTTCCTTTGTGTGTTTCCTTTTTGTTGTCTTTAATTGGGCCATGAAGTGATCAAGTTTTCTACTGGACACATCAGCTAAATATGTGAATGCGATCTTTCCATGCCTTTTTTGCAGATCTTCAGTAGCTTTGTCAAGTCTCTTATGCTATGGTGGTGTTTGATAATAATATCCTTAGGAGTATTCCTTGATAGCTCTACCTTTCCTCCTGTGGATCTTAATGTACCACAGCAATGGCTGCTGCAGAAACTTATGTTCAGGTCATGATATATTTTAAAATCATTTTGTCAAATACTGGGAGAAAGTGTATCCATTCATGATGATTATAATAGATATCAGTCTTTAAGAATTACTCTGTTTTTTATATAATTGGTCTACTGCTCAAAAAGGACTTTTTGGATTTCTAGTCTAAGTATGCACATGTCATTTGAGATGACACTTGTTTTTGTTATCTGTTTTGTTATTAACTATAATTTCAGGAGTTTTCATTTAGTCAAGATTTTCAATGACTGGAATCTTCTGGAGCACTGAAAAATTGTGACTTCATGATTGTAGATTTGAATAGCTCCTTGATTTCAACCCTTTTTTTTTTCTAAAGTAGGCATGGGGATAAAGCAGTTTTTACAATATCCCTATAGTGGTCGGCAATCATGACATCACCTTGGCTCACATTCTCCTACTTGCTTTTGCCCTCCATTCATGACATGAGTTGAGTTTTGAGAGTATTGATGTTATTAATGTTACTTTTTGTTTTGTGATCTGGAACTGTGAGTACCATTGGGAAATGGTAGTATGAAGCCCTTACCTATAACTAGTGAGATCTTGTTTGCATTTTTTTCAGTAAAATAGTTTTGATATGTAATGAAAGCATTAATATCTTCGGTCCATTTCATGCATACTAGTGTTTGTTTGCTCATTTTGTAGTAGTGTAGCAATCAATACTATCTGCTCTGAAGCATTTCCAGCAGGTGGGGGATTGGTATTTAGAATGAGTTCCAATATATGCTGGTGCCAGATCATGAAAAAGCATCACTCATTCCACTGTGATCAAGCTGATTATCATAACAGCCTTAAGTAGAGTTGACCTGGCTTATCATTATCATTATTATAAAATTATTATTAGATTTATGGGAGCTGTTTCATTGTATTGGCTGGGTGCTAACTATATCAGCAATAATGCCAGGCCTTGCCAGATACCATAGTAATTATATCACCCTGGATCAAATTTCTCTACTTTGCTTTTACCCCACCCCTTCATCCCCCCAACTCATGAGATGAGAAATGGATTGGACTTTGAAGGGACTGATGCTATGATTATTATTCAATAATCACAGCATCAATGATAAGTTGTTCTTCATATCCCTTCAATTAATATATTGTTTTCTTGTCTTTGTTGGTTTGATTTGGGCGTTTGTTTGTTTTTTAATGATACTTATAGGCTACAGATGCTTTGTACAAAGTTCATAAATATACAATTGGCCTATATTTGAAGGGTCAGTGGTGCGGTCATCATTTGATAATATATATATATATATGGGATGTCTTCTCTTAAGAAAGCTAGAATTAGGTTGATATCAGAGAGAAAGCTGTCAAAAGTCTTTGCTAACCATTCTTGTGCCTATGTGAATCATTTGAGTAAAAAATTATAGATCTTATCTGGATATCATATTACATGGTTAACATATATTAAGTTAATATATTGATTTTATGTAATTATATTACTATATTATATGCTAATGGTAATCATATATTATATTGACATATATAATCATAATTATTTATCTAAGATATATTAGTCTGGAAAACAGTCTTCCTTTTGTTACTCTTCTGAGGAGCTGACCTGCCACTTTGAGTTGGGGGTTTGGGAGTTGAGTAAGTCCAGAGCCTTTTTAAAGGATACATACATATATGAAGAGAGAAATATAGATACATATACATATAATCTGTAAGTTAATATGCTAATAATAAAGATAATTAGCAACTATAAACTTCTAAGTAAATATAAGGTACTGCTATTAGGTAACCTCTTAGTTATAACCTTGGCCATTCATCATCCTAGGGAACAAGACACAATGCCAAGCTCCTGCATTGTTGGTGAAAAGTAAATAGCCAATCACATAAGGGACTCCATCTAAGTGTGTGTAGCAGCAAGCACCCTAGTATACCCAGGGTTACTGCCAACACAGATTCTTAGATCTGCTTTTCTAAAGGAAAGCAATTCAAAATGGGTTAACAATCTTACTTTCATCAATCAAACATATATCATTTATCTAGTTCAGGGGAAAAAGTCAGTACCCTGAACTTCAGAGAATACAAATATAAGCAGAAGTTACAAGCAGACAGAGAAACAGATCAGCAGACAGGCTTCCAACTGTCTAACCATTACATCCATAGCTAGTCAGTTACCAGAGAGGGAAGCACCAACATCTGGGTTTTCAAAGCTGGGGGGGCTCAATGGCTCCCAGAGTCTCATCTGGTCAAATCACAGAACTCTTCTCAAAGTGATCCTCAAAGCAAAATCTCACATCAGGGTGTGTATATATAGGCTTCTCCTGGCTCAGAGAATGTAACAACCCCCTTGACCCACTGCCCAATGACAAAGTAACATGTGTGGGCATTCCTGAAAAACAAGCCTCCTGCCACAGGCTCCATGTGACCACATTCAGCCTATTAGGGGGTAGAGTATATTTCAAATTAGGGAAGGTTCTCAGAGTCACTTCAGCTTATCAAAGGGCCTAGGGGCGGGGAAGATCTTAGATTCCATTCCCATAACAATGTGACAAAGGTTTCCTGATGAAGTTCACAGGACATTTCTTAAGTATGTACATTTGAAACCTCTTACAGATGAGATTAGTAGATGGAAGTAAAATTCAAAATCTCCAATGACAAGTTGTAAAGAGCCTTCCAAGGAGTTTCTCTGTTCCAAACCTGGGCAGCATATTCAAAGTGAGAAACTGTGAGTGCTGGTTATTGAGTGTGTGGAAGTTAAAGCATAGCTGGGGCCCCAGTAGATGTCTTTGTTAGTGCTTGGAGCCTGAGAACTGAATGTTCTATAATGTCACCAAAATATGAAATGTCATTTGGTCAAATTAATGGTTGACAATTTTAGAGCAAATAGAAAAAAAACAACACTATTACTTGGAACTACATTTTGTCAGCCTGTAAAATCCACTGCCACAGGAGGGTATAGAATTGAATACTGTGGCTGGATGAAAGGCAGATGAATGATTTTATGACTAATAATGCCTGTTCTAAGTATTCATACTAAGATAAAAATGGTAATCAAACCACATTTTCCTGAGCACCAGCTGATTGTTGCAAGGGTTGTAGGGTACAATCTTACCCCTCTATAGTGATAGATAATTAATCACATGGAGTATAGGATACCTTTTTACTTTCTTGCTAGCATCACTTGTTGGTCATATTATATAGCAGGAATTCCTTTTATGTATGAGTTGGACTGGATGGCTGCTAAGGTTCCTTCCACCTCTCAAAATCTGTCATTTTTTTTTATCAGATTTTTTTTTTCTAGGCAACATTCTAAATATCATAGACTAAGAAGGAAATAGGTGGTAGAGTCATCAATGGTGGAAATGGTCAATGGCCCAAAGATTTACTTGAGGTTGACCTCTGACAGTAATTTTTAAAAAAATTAAACCCCCTTTCTTTCTGTTTATATTTGTACGTAGTTAAATACTTGCTTACCCTTCTGGTTATATGTGTATATTATTATAATATAACACACTTACTAGCTTTGAGACCCTGGGAAAGTCATTTAATCCTGTTTGCTTCAGTTTCCTCATCTGTAAAATGAGCAGGATGAGAAAATGGCAGATCACTTTAATATCTTTGCCAAGAAAACCTGGAATGGGGTCCCAAAGAGTCAGACGTGACTGAAAAATGACCAAACAACAAAATATCATTATATATAATAAATTGACACACACCTATACACATATACATTACATACTCTTACATACACATACATGCACACACGTGTGTGCACATATATGTATAGATATAGTGTGTGTAGGAGAAGGCTATATATACATTTTTAGTAGGAGCCAATTGTGGGAACTTCCTGTGTGGCTTCATTGCTGTACCTCATGAGACTGGTCAGCTAGACTAGCATAAAATCAAGTGAGGTGGTAGAAGAGTGAAAAATGTCAAGATTAAGAAGTGGCAAGAAGAAAAAGAGTTTAGAAATGGAGAGGAATAAAGGACTTTACTTGGTCACCTCATCTGTAGAACAAAAGGGTGGATCAATGGTCTTTAAGGTCTCTTCCGGATCTAAATTATTCTCTGAATTGTATCTATTCACGCGACAGAAGATGATCTTTGCCTCTCAGGATAGGATCAGCTCATTTAAAACCTGATGAGTATGTTCTAAAGGTCAGTCTTATTTGGCTGACTGGATAATCTGAAATTTTTTTTAGTGAAGCCTGTTATTCTTGGTAATAATCTATATAACACACTCAGAATCATTTTGAATGTTTTGTATCTTCCAAGCCTTTTAAAATGTATTCTTTATAATATTCAGTCAAATGGAAAAGTAATTCTGGAGAGTACAGGTGTTAATGGTTGGGGCCTGGTTAAATTTAGCCTTTCTATTAGCAGGAGGGGAAGGGACCTAGAGAGTCAAATTAGTATCTAACATGTTAGCATATTAATTCTATGACCATGTAAGATCAAGTTAGTATATAATATGAATCATTTGCCTTCTTCCTTTTTATTTTCAAACCTAAGGTCACAACCCATGACTCACTTCTTCACATGTGAATCATTTGAATACTTTTATAGGATTAAGGCAAATTGTAAGTATAGATGAACATCTCCGTAAAACTAAAGTTCTTGAACACCCACCAATGCGCTTCTTTTACTAGTCAGAGGACACATTAATTCAAAGCAAAAACGAATTTAATTGAACAGTATAGTAAGTGACCAAAAGAACTTCCCCTATATGCATATTAGTAAACACCCCCACAAATTACATTTCTCTTTCTACTTTGTGGTATGCCGGTTGAAAGAGACACATGCAGGAGGCAAATGTGACCAGAAAACACACATGGTGGGCAAACGTCTATTCATTTAAGAAGCATTGATCAAGGGCTTCCTATTTACTAACACTATGATAGGCACTGGATATAGAGACAACATTAAAACAGTCCCTCACATGTATACTTATAAAATATATAAAAAGCAATTTCATCAAGGCTCATTGCCTGAGTATTGTGGTTCCATCTGAGACTAGATAGATGTGGTTGTGTTTGGGTTCATGGACACACCTGCTGTTTCTGTGGGAAATATAAGTTCATGGATACACCTGTTGTTCTAGTGAGCAGTGAGGCATGTATGAAGAAATTAGGATATTGAGTGGGGAGACGGTGTGAGTGGATAGGTAGGGGCAGTGGGCCTGCTGTTCAGTGGGACCTATAAGGAAGTTAGAATATTGGGTTTGGGCACAGCTTTATTAGGATTCCATCACCAGCTCTTTATCTTGATTTCAAACTCAGAAAGTATCTTTATCATATTTAGCCTGCTAACTAAAAAGGAAAGTTCAAAGCATGTTGGTCAAATGGGGACTCAGCCTGATTGGAACCCAGAATGTTTATAGGGAGTAGTGTGAAACAAAACTGGTGAAGGTTAGAACCAGGGGTATGCTGGTAAATATTTAACAGCTGGGTTGGGGAGTGGGGAGGGTCCAGAAAGAATGTACGCAGGACACATTTTAAAGTTTAATCTGCATTTTTAATTCTTTCTTAGGTTTAGACAAGGGGCTAAGCTCCCCCAGAAGGCCAGATCTAACAACCATCTGGCCAGTTTTTTGGTTTGTTTTCAGTATGGTACTTGAGCTAAGAGTGGTTTTTACATTTTAAAAAACAATAAAGTCTTATTTTAAAATCTAATTACCAGTCTTAGTCCAGAAGCTACACAAAAAATAGAACCAGGCTGGATATGGCCCTCTGGCCACAGTTTTCCAACCCCTGGTCAGACAATGAACACAATCAAGCCCTAATTTATAACAATTGCTAATTTAGTAGGTATAAGTGTTCAAACTGAAAATTTAACAATTAGCTTCTGGTTTGAACTAGTTTCAGTATATCCTTGGAAGAACCAAACTGTGGACAGCAAGATTAAGGAGTTTAACCTTTATTCACTTTATTCAGTGTGGAGCCTTTGTGAGATTTTTATTCATTCATAGAACTTCATAGGATTTAGAGCTTGTAGATAATTTAGAATTAATATAATCCCATTACTTTATGAATAAAGAAACTGAGGTCCAGAGAGGGTTAATGAATTTTCAAGATCATACATGATGGATAATAAGAACCTTGAGAGATGGTGAGTCAGTCCAGCCTGCATAAGTGGCAGAGCCAAGATTCAAACCCAGGTCTTCTGACTTCAAATGAAAATAAATGTCAAGTTCTTCTCTTGGGTTAAAAAAAAAAGATCATCTGCACCAAGTACAAAATGAATAGACCTAGCTTAATAACTGTTCATGTGAAAAGGCCCTAAGGTTTTTCATTATGAGTCAAGTGTGAAATAACTGCCAAAAAAATATGTGTTCTTAGGTTGCCTTGATAGAGCACAATGTTCAGGACAAGAAAAGTGATGGTTTCACTGTACATTGTGCTGGTCAGAGTCTACTATGTTTATTTCTAGGTACCTCATTTTAAGAAATGACATTGACAAACTGGAGTATATCTAGAAAACAGTAACAAAGATGGGGAGAGTATAGAAAAAAAAAGTCCTGTATAGGGAACAATGGAAGGGAATAGAGATCTTTAGAAGCCAAAACAGAGATGTACATAACATCTTTGACCAATTGAACAGCTATTTCATGGAGCTACTCTGTGTAGCTGAAAAAGACAGAATAAAGACCAGTGGGTGAAAGTTATGTTGAGTCAGATTTCAACCCAAAAGATAAAGGTTCCTAACGAATAGAGATACGGAAAATGGAATGCATTGTTTCATAAAATATTCTGCTTCCCATCCCTGGAGGTATCTAAGAGAAGGAGGAGTTGCCACATACAGAAGTTACATATGGGAATTCCTGGCTTAGGGGTTGTACTGGATGACCCCTAAGGTTCTTTCTAACTCTGCAACTTTGATTCAAGTGAAGGTACAATGTGTACTGCCTAGCCTCTCCTCCCTCCTGGGAGTGAACATCGGATACCCTGGATCATAGCCAATATTAACCAGAGTTGCTCTGATGTCTAGATTAATTTCTGGCAAATATGCTAAAAGGAAGAAAAAAAATCCCTCCTTTGAACTACTGGTAGGTTAAAATTAAGAGGATTTATGCCTGATTTGACATGGGTTGATACACCAAAAAAATTCAATGTTGGCAGCTGGATTGTTAATAAAAATAAAAATGACATGCATATGAGGCAAACAGAGCTAAAATGGAGCAAGTGGGTGGTGGAGGGTATGTTCAAATGCTTTGAGACAATTTTTTTTTTTCATACAACAGCTGCAAAAGGTAGGATTGGCAACATATTCAAGGGCATGAGTCCAGAAAAAAAAATAGAAAAAAAGTATGGTCAGAATGGAATTTTTATTTTTTTGATATATTGCAGGGAATAAGTAAAGACTTTTTATGGAAAGTACTGATATTAAGCATTTTATAATGCATTTCAGCTTGGAAATGTTCCCTTCAATTTATAGGACTTCTTTTAAACTACCCTGTATTTAACGATGTTGGATTTGTTTATATTCATTCTACATGTATTTACCTATGTTTTTGTTATCACCACCATTAGTATGTAAGCTCCTTGAGTGCAAAGATAGTTTCATCTATTCTATTTACATCTAGTCTAGTCCAGTGACTGACACTTAGAAAAGGGGAAGGGAAAGGAATAAGCTTTTATATAGTACTTACTATGTGCCAGACACTGTGCTAAGCTCTACTTTTCCAAATATTATCTCATTTGATCTTCCCCCAAATCCTACGAGGTAGGTTCTGTTATTATCCCCATTGAGGAAACTGAGGCAAATGGAAATGAAGAGATTTGCCTAGTGTCTAAGGTCAGATTTGAACTCAGGTATTCTAGCCTCTAGGCCCTGAGCTCTATTTACCTAAATGCCTCAACATAGTGAATACTTAATAAATAAATAATTGAAAAAGCATTTATTAAGTGTTTGCTATATGCCAGGCATTGTGTTAAGCTCTAGAGATACAAGTAGAAAAATTGAAACAGTCTCCATTGTTTAGTAGCTCTTACTTTAATGGGGAAAGTGGGGAGAAAGACATATAAAGGACATTTCAGTTACAGGGTAGATAGAAGGGCCCAGGAGTCCTTAGGTTACATTGATAAATCAGATGACAGTTCTAGGGTCTACAGGGAGTGGAGATAGGCAGATTTTAAGACCTAAGTGGTCCTCTTTCTTACCTGATGAAATAGAATCAGTTAGTGACTCTCATCTCACTTAAGCAGCATGAGCTATCAAGCAAACTGACTGGATTTTGGGTGGCCTAGGGAAGAAGGAAAATAAAGGAGAGGCAAGAGGTGATAGTGGATTTTGATAAAAATATTCAAAAATTAAAATGTTATTAGATCATTTAGCTTTTTTCTCTCTGAGAGTCAGATTGTTTTCTTCCCTCCCCACAACCCCACTTCATTTTTGTCAAAAATTAACATGAAGGCAAATGAAGGTTGCTCACAATTTCTAATGAGTGGCAGGTGGCATACCTTGAGATTTCTTCTGAAAAACCATTAGTTGTCCATTGTAACAAGTCCTTTTGCATTAATGGTCTCTGATTGTATGAATAGGGAGGTTGCTTTGCTGGATAAATGCTTATGATCAAGATGAATGAAGCTAATCCAAAAAAAGTTAACAAATGAAGACAGACAGTTTTGTTTGGGTTTTTTTTTTAGGGGGGAAGGCAGAGCAATTGGGGTTAAGTGACTTGCCCAAGGTCACACCGCTAGTAAGTGTCAAGTGTCTCAGGTTGTATTTGAACTCAGGTCCTCCTGACTCCAGGGCAGGTGCTCTATGCACTGCACCACCTAGCCGCCATTAGACAGATAGTTTCAATGATAACAGCTGGTGTCTGATCCTTATAGGTAGCAGTAGTATCACACAGTACTACATAGAAATCTTAAACTTAGCAACAACTTGTTGAAACAATTAAAAAATCATAAGGATCTTCAAATATATTTCCTCTTACATCCCCCCACATTCACATGCTTTTCACAAAATATTTTCCTGCTAACATGTGTGGAGGGTGGAGGGAAGGGTATGCCCTTGGTTACAGAAGGCTGGATAGTGAGTAGAAGTGACAAAAAGACAGACTTAGGCTCCATTCAAGGAAAAAAAGTTACTAAAAATTAAAATTGTCTTAAAGAGGAATAGGCTGCCTTGGAGGGAATTAATCAATAAACATCGAGTGCCTTCTATGTTCTGGGCACTATGCTAAGCACTGGGGATTAAAAAACCACACACACACACACACACACACACACACACACACACACACACACACCCCAAAAAACAAGGAAAAACATAGTGCCTGCCCTCAAGGAGTTCATTTAACTCCCCAAGGAGTTCATTTAACAGAGGGAAGGCAACAGAATTAAGAGGGACTGGGAAAGGCTTCCTGTAGAAAAGGGGATTTTTGTCAGGACTTAAAGATAGCCAAAAGGCAGAGATGGGAGTGAGAGTGTCACGGGAATGGAGAACAGTCAGAGACACTGCCCAGAGTTGAAAGATGGAGTGTCTTGTTCCTGGAACAGTCGGGAGGCCAGTATCACCAAATTAAAAGGTATATGGCAGGGAGTAAGGTAAAAGGATACCAGGTAGGGGACTAGGTTATGAATGCCAAACTGAGGATTTTATATTTTATTCTAGAAGCAATAGGGAGTCATTGGGGTATACTAATAGGGAAAGTGACATGGTGAGATCTGTGCTTCATTTTAGTGGCTAAATGAAGGACAGTTTGGAGTGTGGAGAGATGAGGTAGGCAGGCAGGTCCACCAGTAGCCTAATGGGCTCCCCATCACTTGAGGTCTTCAAGTGGAGATAAGATATCAGGGATGTGGTACAAAGGGTTCTTGTCCAGGTAAGAGTTGATTCAATTTAGGAAAAATTTAAACATAATTGGCTATGTTAATAAAAAGAACAATAATTATATGATTACACAAATAGATGCAGAAAAAGCTTTTTGACAAAATATAACACCCATTTTTGTTTAGAAAAAAAACACTAGAAAAATAGAAATCAACAAACATTTCTTTAATATGGTATTTAGTTTCTACCTAGAACAAAGAACCAGTTTTATATATAATGGGAATAAGATCAGAGGAAAAGCAAAGATATCTATTCTCACTACTACTATTTGATATGATAGAAATGCTAGTTATAGTAAATAAAACAAGTATTCCAAAAAGAAAATGGGATTATAAACATATGCAAAAAGGAAACATTTTTTTTGCAGATGATATAATGGTTAACATAGAGAACTCTCTAGGAATAAACTATAATTAATTAAAATAATAGGGCAGCTAGGTTGTACAGTAGGTAGAACACTAGGCTTAGAGTAAGTCAAATTAGAATTCAAATTTTACATCAGACACTTACTAGTGTGTGATCCTGGGCAAGTACTTCAGTTTCTTCATTTATAAAATGAGTTGGAGAAGGATTATAAAATGAGAAGGAGAAGGACAAATCATTCCAGTATCTTTGCCAAGAATACTCCAAATGGGGTCATAAAGAGTCAGATACAACTGAAACTATTGAACAAACAATTAAAATAATAGCTGAAGCAAAGTTGCAGGATATTAATATAGATCCACAAAAACATCGACATTTCTCTATATTCCCAACCAAACCCAGCAGGAACAGGTAGAAAAAGAAATTCCACTGAAAGTCACTACAGAATGTACAAAATACTTGGGATTCTACTGGCCAAGGCTCTTATAGAGACTATATGAATACAACTACAAAAGACTATAAAAATAAAGAAAAATTTAGTAATTGAAGTAATATTAATTGCCCGTGAGTAAGCTGAGCCAATATAATAAAAGTTTATAAAACTAAAGCTAGATAAAATTTTCTGGAGTAACAAAAAGTCAAGGAGCTTAAGGGAAATAATGAAAAAAGTGGGGGGTGGGGCAGAGATAAGGGAACCTAGCAGTACTAGACTACAAACTATATAAGAAAGTAGTAATATTAAAAATTATTTAGCACTCATTAAGAAATAGAGAGACCAATCAGTGGAACAGATTAGAACTACAATATAAGGAAGAAAACAAGCACAGTAACCTAATTTTTCACAAACCCAGAGATCCCTGTAACTGGAGTAAGACTCACTAAATGACAGAAATTTCTGGGAAAACTGGAAAGCAGTCTGACAGAAATTAGGTTTAGAGACCAGTACCTTATGTCATTTACCAAGATAAGCTCTAAATAGATACATGTTAAAATGATACATAAGAAACAAATTATAGGAACAAAGAAAAACATTTCATTCGTATCTATGGATCGGGAAAGAGTTTGTGACAAAATATGAGACAGAGGGGATCTCAGAAGACAAAATAGACAATTATGATTACATATGCCTTAAAAATTTTGCACAGATCCAATGAGATTAGATAGATGAGATTAGAAGGGAAATAGTAAAATGGAGGAAAAATCTTTGCAACAAGTTTCTTTGATAAAGGTTATATTTCCATGATATATGAGGTACTGATTCAATTTTTGGGAGGCACCTAGACCAGCCAACTTTTACTCCCCACCCAGCTCTGCTCCTGACTTTCCAGACTTTGCCTTGGCTATCATCTCACCCTGTAACATTTCTCAGGCCCTGGTGCTCCTGACCCTGAAACATCTGAACATTTTGACCTGCTTTTCTCATTGATGAATTCCTTGTTGCGCTCCCATTTTGTGCAAGGACCCAGACTGGCCAACTTTTATTCCCCTCCTGGCTCTGCTTCCAACTTGCCAAACTTTACTACCTTGCCCCTAAACTGGGTACCTCTGATCCTCCCTTGCTTTTTCAGCTCCCTTTTGTGTGTTTCCCTTTATAATGTAAGCTCCTTGTGGGCAGGTACTATCTGTTTTTGCTTGTATTTGATTCCCTAGTATTTAGCACAGAATCAGGCACACAGTAAATGTTTTATAAATACCTGTTGCCTTGTCTTGCCATTCCTCAAGGGATAAACAGTCAAAAAGATATGAACAGCCTTTCTCAAGAAAATAAATTCAAGTTATCAGTTGCTATATGAAAAAAAAGTGCTCCAAATCACTAATAATTAGAGAAATGAAAATTAATTAAACTCTTGGCTTCTATGCCAAATGACAAAATTAACAAAAAAGGAAAATGACAAATTTTGCAGGGACTACAGATATATTCATATATTGTTGGTAGGACTCTAAATTGATCCAACCATTCAGGAAAACAATTTGAAATTATGCCTCAAAATTTATTGAACTACACATACTTGTTGACCCAGAGATATAACTACTAAGCCTATACCTCTGAAGAGATCTAAAAAAGAGGAAAAGAACCTTTATGTACAAAGATATTTAGGGTAGCTCTTTTTGAAGTGGCAAAGAACTAGAAAGTAAGGAACCTCCATCAACTGGGGTCTATTTAAATAAATTGTGGTACACAAATTTAATGGAATACTATTTCATCTTAAGAAATGACAAAGGGGTGGCCAGGTGGCGCAGTGAATAGAACACCAGCCCTCGAGTCAGGAGGACATGAGTTCAAATACTCAGACACTTAATACATACTAGCCATGTGACCTTGGGCAAGTCACTTAACCCCAATTGCCCTGCCTTCCCCCCTCAAAAAAAAAACAAAAATAAAAAAAGAAATGACAAAAAGCCAGCTTCTGGGATAAGAACTCACTATTTCACAAAAACTGCTGGGAAAACTGGAAAATAGTATGGTAGAACCTGGGCGTAGACCAATATCTTACACCATATACCAAAATAAAGTCTAAATGGATAAATGACTTAGATATAAAGGCTGATAATATAAGGAAATTGGGAGAGCACCAAATAGTTTACCTGTTAGATTTATGGAGAATGGAAGAATTTATGACCAAACAAGAGAGAGAACATTATGAAATAAAAAATTTTGATTACATTAAATTGAAAATTTTTTGTACAGACAAATCCAATACAATCAAGATTAGGAGGGAAGCAGAAAAGGAGGAAAGAATTTTTATAATCAGTTTCTCTGATAAAGGTCTCATTTTTTTTGGTTTGTTTTCTTTTGGGAGTTAAGTGACTTGCCCAAGGTCACACGACTAGTTTTTTTTTTGTGTGTGTGTTTAGTGTCTGAGGCCGAATTTGAACTCAGGTCCTCCTAACTCCAGGGCCGGTGCTCTATTCACTCTGCCACCTAGCCACGCCTTAAAGGTCTCATTTCTAAAATATATAGAGAACTGAGTCATTTCCCAATTGATATATTGTCAAAGGATATGAACAGGCAGTGTTCAGAGGAAGAAATTAGAGCTATCTATAGCCATATGAAAAAATGCTCTAAATCAATGATGGATTAGAGAAGTGAAAATCAAAACAACTCTTAGGTGTCACATCATACCTGTCATATTGGCTAATATGACAAAACAGGAAAATTATAAATGCTGAAGAAGATGTGAGAAAATTGGAACCCCAATGCGTTGTTGGTGGAGTTGTGAACTGATCCAGTCATTTTAGAGAGCAATTTGGAACCATATCCAAAGGGCTATAAAAATGTTCAGTAACCCTTGACCCTGCAACTCCACTTCTAGGGCTGTATCCCAAAGAGATCACACAAATGGGAAAAGAAACCACATGTACAAAATTATTTATAGCAGTTTTTTTTTTTTTTTGTAGTGGCAAAGGACTAGAAATTGAGAGGATTCCCAAGTTGTGGTATATGAATGTAACGAAATACTATTGTGCTATAAGAAATGATTAGACTTAATATGAACTGATGTTGAGTGAAGGGAGCAGAACCAGAACATTGTACACAGTTACAGCCACATTGTGCGATGACTAACTTTGATAGACTTGACTCTTCTCAACAATGCAAGGTTCTAAGACAACTCCAAAGGGCTCATGATGGAAAATATTATCCACATCCAGAGAAAGAACTTTGGAGTCTGAATGCAGATCGAAGCATACTATTTGATCTCTCTCCTTTTTGTTTTGTTTTGTTTCTTCTTTCTGGTGGTTCATTCCACTGGTTAGAATTCTTCTTTGCAACATGACTAATGTGAAAATATGTTTAATGTGAATGTATATGTAGAGCCTATATCAGATCGCATGCTGTCTTGGAGAGGGAGGAGGGGGAGGGGAGAGAGGGGGAGAAAATTTGGAACTCAAAAGCTTGTGGAACTGAATCTTGTAAACTAAAAATAAATAAATTAAAAAAAAAAGAAATGACAAAAAGGACAGTGTAAGAGAAACCTGGGAAGACTTATATGAGCTGATGCAGAATGGAGTGAGCACAACCAGAAGGATAGTTGATACATTAATAGCCTTATAAACAGAAATAATTTTGGAAGAAGTTAGACTAATGCAAGGATGAACCACAATTATAGAGGACCAATGATGAAACATACAACATACCTCTTTTCCAAAAAATGATGGAACCAAGAAGCAGAGTGAGATAGATATTTTTAGACATAACCAATGTGTGATTTTGTTCTGCTTGACTGTACATATTAGTTACACAGATTTTGTTTTGTCTTCTGGGGGTAGTGGCAGAAGAGAAAGAAAATAAATGTTTATAATTTGAAATAAAATTAAATAAAACAAATTTTCTTTAAAAATGTAGTCACAAAGAAAGTGATTCCAAAAGGAAGAATTTGCCATCGTGATTTCAGATAAGCAATAAGAAAAACTTATCATATTAAAAGAGACAAACAACAAAGCCTTGCTATGCTCTTTGGCACTATGGATAATGGAAAAATAGCTACCATCCATATGTATTAAATTGAATAGTGTTTAAATTTTAAAAAGTAAAACAGGTTGTTTCTAGGAAGGCATTGAAAGCAACACAGTAATAGGAGACTTTAATACTCCTATCTCAGAGCTTGATGAATCCAACAGAAAGAAAAATAAAAAGGAAAATATAGACCTGAATATTTTGTTGGAAAAATTATATTTAATTAATCTGTAGTGATGTCTAATGGGAAGCAAAGAATACATGCATTCTCACCATCTGATGATATCTTTCCAAAAAAAAGATCATGTATTGTGATATAAAGGAATGTAAAATTTACAAACGTAAAATGTACAAATAATAAGCATCTGTTATATACTATACAACAAAAAATAGCAAATAATAAAGGAAACACAAGCTAAAGATAAGGAAACATGAGCTAAAGGCATACATAAATCTAATTGGAGGCTAACGTTATTTTGATTAATAAATGAGTCAAATAATAAATTATAGAAACAATAATCATGTAAAAGTAAATAATAAGCAGTCTTCAAAAGAAAATGCATCTCTTTCTAGAAAGTTGTATTTAAAAGATCAAAAAGGAATATCAATGAATTAAGCATGCAATGAAAAACATTAGGGGAAAAATTACAGCCCTAAATTTCAGAACAGTAATCTTGAGAATTACAGAAGAAATGGGAGAAGTTGAAAATTAAAAAAAAAAAACCAAACCATAGAAAAATAAAATAACATAACTACAAGTAGGGTTTATGAAGTATTCAAATGGATTGGTATTTTCATTAATTTGCAGATTTTCTCTAATGATGTTAATCACTACCCATCCACACCTGTCCATCTTTTTTTTTTTTAATTCTTGACCATGTTCTCCTACAAGTTTACCACAGGAGTCCACCTAACATGTTGAATTTTCCTTGCTTTCTCCTGACATCTTGAGGTCATCAGTGCAGCACTCTGTTTTCATTCCTCACCTCTTGCCAGTTGACCAGCTGATCTTTTCTTCCTATCATATAATTCCTGGATGGCATTTAAAAAGCTTATTTTTCATTGAATGGTATTGGTTATATGTGACAGCTCATTCACTTCCACCATGAACTTCTCCATTGCTGTCTGTGTGATGCTCATTTTTAATTCTTCAAAGACTTCAAAGATTGTTGTATTCCATGCCTCTCTACCACAGAGTAGCAGTGATAAGATGTTGGTTTTATTTTCATGGGAAGCTTTAAATTTTATAAAATACTAATAAAATTGACAAATCATTAGTTAGCCTAATGAAGAAAGAGGACAATCAGCTCATTAAAACAAAATGAAAAAGGTGAATTCATAACAATAAGGAAATAAATATAATTATCATAAAGCATTATGCTCAATTATATTCCAGAAAAACTGAGAATTTAAAGGAAATAGATGAATATAAAAATAAGAAATAGAGGTCTTAAACAATCCAAGTTAAACAAAAAGAAAAATCAAATAATTAATAAACTGTCAAAGGGGGGAACCAACAAACTTTGGACCAAATGGATTTTTGAGTTAATTCTAGCAAATACAAAGTTATGAGTTATTCTCAAAAATAAACACAGAAGACATTCTACTAAGGGATTCATGACACATAGAAAGTTAAGAGACCCTAGTCTGGGTATTTAGCTATTTTGTGGTTACCAATACAACACTAAGCCATTCATATGCTATTCTTCACGCATACTACATGACTGACTTATTGCCTTTTATGGTCACATATATCCTTGATGACTTTTAGGCCACAACTGTAATATCTGTTATTACTAATGTGCTGGAGTCTATTTATATCCATCATGTGTCTTTCTATTGCCTTTTGTGCTACATACAATTTTGATTCTTCCCTTTCAACTCTAAATCTATTAGATTAAAAATAATGGTACACCACAACTATATACCATCAGCAGAATAATACTGAAAAAAAAGTAGAGGAGATTGTATCATGGAGGTCCTCCAGTCAAATTGAATATATCCTTTACCCATACCCATACATTGAGTATAGACAAATGCATTGACATCTTATTCAGAGGATAATTAACTCTTTGTAGACTTCCAGGGACTAGAGCTGTAGAAGTTCTAAAAGATTAATTCTTTTCATAGGCACTACCCCTTTACTGGTCTATAAAGAAGCACAATATTTTTCTCTCAGGGCTTTGTATTTTATTTTGTTTTTTTCTCTCTTGAGAGATAGCTAACCAGATGTAGTGTATATGTGTGTGTGCTTGTGTGTTGCTCTGTAGGTTATGTATGTCCACATAGACCTGTCTAAATATGTTTCACAGAAAGGAGTGAATAAATATCTCTAGTCTACTCCACTCTAGTCTCTAAGGGTGACTGATTCCTGACAGGAGGTGAAGTAGGAATTTGGTCCCACAGGTTCTCCTTAAAGAGACCTTGTACTGGCTAGAACTATCTCTATTTGGACCTTTAAATATTGTTAGTCTAATGGAGATAATTTTTAGATTCATGTTGAGATTCTGATCACTTCCCATTTTTCAGAATCAATAGTCATGTTGGTGCTTTTATAATGGCACATGATATTTTTCCTTTAGAAAAATCATTTTGATGATTATGAAATTGATAAATTTCAACAAAAATGAACATTTTTCTATACAAAGATCTAAAAAAAGAGAATGGGGGAGTGGAGCCAAGATGGCAGAATAAAAGCAGGAATTTGCTTCAGCTCTTGCTCTAATCACCTCCAATACCAGTAAAAAAAAATGGCTCTAAACAAGTTTTAGAGATATAGAACACACAAAGTGACAGAAACAAATCTCCTTCTGAAGGCAGCCTGGCAGGCAGACAGGAAGGGTCTATTGCACTAGACTGGGAGTCTAGCACAGTCCCGTGTGAGCTACCTGGGCTCAGACCAGGGGCAGCCCTGACCAGTGGCACAGACTGGCCAGAGCAGACTTCAGGAGAGTGAATCAACAGCAGCTGTGGTGGTTTCCAGACTTCTCAACCCATAAATGCCAAAGAGAATGTAAAAGGTCAGTGGGGAGCTCTGTTGGGATTGGGTGACAGAGGAGCATGGTCTGGCCCCTGGCCCTGGGGCAAGAGGTGGTGGAGGTGCAGTGGCTGCAGATGCTGCCACATGGTTGCCTCTGGAGCTCCTGAACTGCAGATCATAGGGGGACCAAGTGACCATTCAGAGGGTAATCATTCTTTCTTTGACCTGCTTGGATCTGGGTCACAGATCTTGAGGGTGAGGAACGCCAGTGTGCCAAATCTTGTGAGGGCTGTAGAGAGGACGCCCTCCTCATAGCTTTGGCAACTGTGAAAGCCCCCATGATGTGGGACACAGCTCTTTCCACTCTGGAAGCAGAGTTCTACCATGGCAAACAGCTCAAAAGTCAAGTAATTGTCTGGCAAGATGAGCAAGCAGAGGAAGCACAATCAAATCATAGAATCCTTTTTTGAGGACAAAAAGGATCAAAACATGGAACCAGAAGAAGACAACAAAGTCAAAACTCCTGCATCAAAAGCTTCCAAGAAAAATATGAATTGGTTACAGGCCATGGAGGAATTCAAGAAGGATTTTGAAAATCAAAAAGAGGATAGTATATGAAAATATGAGTCTCTACTACATATAGTTTGAGGGTTTTTTTTGTATATATCAAATTCTAAAATGGTAGTTCTAACATTACTTTGCTTTTCCATGTCACCTTCTTAACTTTCTTCTGTTCTATTTTATTTTTAATAATTCATTACTTTTTCCTTTCTCTTTTAGTATCACTCTCACTCTTCCATTCCCTCATAACTTTCCCAGCAAGAAAAAAAAGTAAAGAAAAAAAGGTGATGCTTTTTGTAACAAATAAGTGTAGTCATACAAAATAAATCCATTTGCTGTGCCTAAGAATGTATATCTTATTCTGCATCTATAGGCCATCAACTGAGCAAAAAGGTTGGACAAAAAAAAATCAGTCTTCTGGAGTTGTCACTAGTCATTTCATTGATCATAGTTCTTAAGTCCTTCACACTTCTTTTCCTTTATAATGTTGTAGTCATTGTATAGATAACTATATTTGCAATCAATTTAATAATTGTATAAGTTATTCTCTTGGTTCTAGAGACTTTTCTCTTCATCAGATCATGAATGTCTTTACAGGTTTTTCTGAATCTCTCCCTTTTGTCATTTCTCAGAGCAAAATAATATTCTATTACATGTATAAGTCAAAATGTATTTTTCTGTTTCCCACTTGATGGGCACCCAATTTTTTTTCCTAGTTCTTTGCTGCAATAAAAAGCACTGCTATAGATATTTTTGTACATATGGGTCTCTTCCCTCTTTCTTCTATCTCTTTGAGGCTATAGGTCTAATATTGATGTTACTTAGTCAAAAGGCATATGCAGTTTAAGGTTGCTTTTATGTGGTAATTGCAAATTACTTTCCAGACTGGTTGAACCATTTCACAGCTCCATCAATAATACATTAGCATGCAGTACCTTTTCCTTATTATCTTCCCTCCTAATTTTATGTTGATCTTGACGTTTGCTCTAACTAGTTAATTGGTATCTGCATTTTGCTTTGATTCTCCCATTTGTAGCCAGGTAGTGTGTGTGTGTGTGTGTGTGTGTGTGTGTGTGTGTGTGTGTGTGTGTGTGTGTG
>NW_027187327.1:4741795-4772513 GCF_028583685.1 Petaurus breviceps papuanus
GTGTGTGTGTGTGTGTGTGTGTGTGTGTGTGTGTGTGTGTGTGTGTGGTATTGTTCAGTGCCCACCTTGTCCAGTGCATTCCAACTAAAGAAAATATTTATGATTTATAGCCATGAGTCTTATAAGCTTTTGTACCTCATAAATATTTCATCCTAAACCATGTGTTTTTCCATCTTTTGAGTCACTTCTACTTTGAATCTGCTGAGCACCAATCTATGTTTGATTTGGTTTGAGGGATCTTTTCAATTCTTTGCCAGTTATGTCTATAGCTTCATCCTCTCTAAAAGATGATGACATATAATCTCTGCTTATCTTCATGGTGCACCTTTAACATACACTATGAATATTGGAAAACAAGATACTCAGGAAAGGATGTTGCCATATTGCCTTTGGGCCCACAATAAAACCAACTCAAAGAATTCTACCATTTGCCTCTGAGAAAAACATATAAGTTGACCTTCCTTGCCATTCAGCTGCTATGTCTTTATGGCTTCTGATTTTCAGATTATATGCAAATTGCACAAAGTCATTAGTCTTACTCTCTCTTCCAGAGTCATCAAAGTCCAGTGGCAAGACAAAAATCAGGACTACTAGAGATGGCTCAGGATGCTGTGGGTGACCTTGGTGTCTTCGATGTCTGAGTAAGCTTTAAATGCTCTACCTTGTCTGCTTCAGCTTCCTTCATGGCTGTTGGAACAAATTGTTCTCATCCACCCCTTGTGCTGGGGGAAGTCTTCACATGCTTGAGGTAGACATCCCTCTACCTCACTGAAGGGTTTGAAGACTGTCGGTTGCCCTCAATCTGGTTTAGCCCATCTGCAGATACAGTTTTACCAGGCTGGGGCCACCTTGCCTGCTACAGCTTCTTGGAGCCACAGGTGGGCAAGTGGACTCCAAAGGTAAATGAGCAGCCCTGAAAAGGGCTAAGCAAGACCTGACACCAGGAATACTAATCCTCCCTGAATACCCCATATGCTCCAGGTTTGAACCCTATGTTCAAAAGATTCTGTGGCTTTTGTCTCCAAAAGCTATACCTAATCAATCCTTATTGTTGTTTTTACCTTTGCTCTAATCACCTACTGTACACAATTAGCTGAAAGCAAAGGCATTGCTGGATTAGAATAGTAAAAACAATAGCAACAGATCATTTTCTCCATGAGCCTGGTATTCAAGCTCCCCAATATATACATAGTATAAGTGGGAAGGGTGGATACCCATAGAGATCACAAGTGGAGAGGCTCATACCTAGAGAACACATGAGGCCAAGACAACTCACACCTTTGTTGTTTCTTAGCCACTAATGTCCTCTCATACTGTCCCTGTGCTACTTCTCATGGGGAGTGGCATTTTTGCTGGGTGAGGCCTCTTGGGTCTACTCCCGAGCTAGATAAGTGGCTCTGATTTTTTGACTGTGTTCCAGATTCAGTCTCAGCTAAAATTCTGACCTGCCATACTCTTTCAGGAAAAAAAAAAGAGCCCATACCCTAAAGACCAACAAGAAGAGTCTTGGTCTGAGCACTGCTGTTTCCTGAGCAGTATTTCAGCCCCAGGTCCTGGGCTCTCAAGTCCTCTTACCCAACTCCCCTCGCCTCAACTTGACCACATTTTCGATTTGACTCTCTTAGGCTGTATACAAGTGCTTCTCTTCCCCACCTCCTTTCCCCCAACAATAGGCAAAAGAAAAATTGAAGAACAAATTCACAAGAGCTAATTCACCCTGTAAAGCTCTCTCTATCTCTTCTTGACTTGCTCATATTCAATTGATTTAAAGTGAGATCAGGTTGATTTTCATTTAGTTCATAAGAGTGATGGCTGATTCCCTTAGTCAGTCATAGAAAGTCTTCCACGTTGATCAATTTACTTAATTTTGTGGCCCATGCCTTATAATTCCATCAAACTGACTGAGTAACCTCTTCACACTCCATTATGGATTATTTAGGAAAATTCCTTTATACCTTCTTATCAGTTTTCTTAGGAAAGCCTGCAATTTGAAAAGAGACCAATTTCCCTAATATATCCCTTACACTAATAAATAAGGGAATTTGGTCAGTGGACATTTTAATTGAGACACCTTTTACATAACATGAATCAGTCCTTTTTTAAAATGCTAAACTGAATGTGCCATTAAAGACAACTTTCATTATACTTCTCTTTTCTTCAAAGCATAAGGAGAAAAAATTACTGTGGCCTTCCCATGAGAGGATAGGCGTGCGTTGGCTACAAACACATTTTTCAACATTCATTCAAATATATTCTTGAATAACTATTTTAGTCTCTTTTTCCTGGAAAGAACATTTCAAAGTTATAAACTCAGTCAGACTAAACCCTTGCTCTCTCTTTCTATCCTTGAAGCTATCAGGGATATTTTAAAACTGAATCTGACTTTAAAATAGAAGCTACTGGGGGAGGGAAATGTCATTGTCCTTAACCCTCCCAGCTTGCCATATGGAATTGGTGTGTGCCTTTGGTTACTTCATTTACTGCATGTACTAACAACAAGACATATGTCAACACATCATAAAGATGAGAATATCTACAATGTATTGATAAGAGCAACGATATGCTATGGTTGACCCCATTGGCACACATTGGCTAAAGTAGCACAAGCAATAATCTGTAACTAATAGCTTCAATAAATTATTTTTGCAAGAGCTGAAGGAGGAAAGCCTCACAGGAACTGTTATTGTCAGTAATGTAATCTCATAATCTCTGCTTGTTTCCCGATGTTCATGAGTTCTGGCCTGAGACCCAAAGCCATCTCCTAGAATAAAAAGAGCCAACGAACGATGAGAGTTTGATTTTATATTGGCAGACCTTCACTAAGTACCATTATTTCAGTAAACAAATCTATTATATACTGTCCCTTTTTTTAGATAATGGTGCTAGCAGCTAGAGGAGATTCAAAGTTTAGATGAAACATGACCTTTGCCTTCTTAAAGTTTACAATTCAGTAGTGTTTGAGACATTATGTTAGGTGCTATGGAGACTGTAATGAAAGAAGTATAGGGAGGACATGGTCCCTGACCTCAAGGAGCTTATAGAGGAGAAAAATAAGGAATCTGATTTCATTGGCATAAGGAACTCCTGGATGAGGAGTTGGAGCCTTTTCTGCAACTTTTAGTATTAGAGAAGAGTCTAAATCACTGAGAAATTAAGGGATTTTCCCAGGATCATACAACTAGTATGACCCCGAGGTAGTACTTGAACTCAGGTCTTCCTGAATTCATTCTGTATCCCTAATACTTCTCAAGGAGCTTACAACTGAATCAAAAACAGCCCAAATTAGAACTCCTCTCACTGATTAAGAAAAAATGGAAACAATTGGGCTTCTTAAGATCATTGGTACAGAATTACAGGTTTTCTTAGTCAGCTCTCTGGAGTTGCCTCATGAATAAATATCATAAGGGATTTGTTATGCTTCTTTTTCCCAAATACTTTACTGTGAAATAGAAAAGTGTGAGGTAACAGTCAGAATAGAACTAGAAGCCTAAATGGATGCTAGATGTGACTAATTCACTAAGGGAATTCATTTTCTCAAATGACTTACAAATACCTTCATTTATTTGTCTAAGGCAATGTAGAGTCTCCTGAACCCAGGAATCAGGAAAGACCAGGATCTGGATCACACCTCCTATGCTAATTAGCTTGTTTTTAGAGGTCACTCGACTTCCCTCCAAGCTTCAGTTTCCTTATCTATAGAATGGGCATGAAAGCACTAACAGGTTTGTTGTAAGGCTACAACTTGATAATGCAATAAGGAAAGCATTTGAAAACCCTAAAATGCTTTATAAATGTTAGTTTCTGGACTGGAGCTTATAATAATGAGGATGGCTTCTGCACTTATAATCATTTCTAAATACAGCTTAAAAATCTCAGGTAGGACTAGTTAGAAAATTGCATATTAGAAATCAGGACTGTTTTCCATATGTTGAATTAAAATGCTGCCAGGGTTTGTTCAAGCCAATTAGTCACATACTGTAAGCCAAAGATGGAATCTGAGAATCAGAAAGAAATAAGGCATAATTTCTCTCACTTTGGAGATTAGAATATTTTCCTCATCTAGAGATGGAGAACTTATTTATCTGATAAGTAAAATTGAGTATTATAGCTGGGTCTAAATAAGGTAAATGCTTTCTGCTGTTTGTCCCAGACAATTCTTTTTTGTTTGTTTTGATTGTGCCCATTAGTATCATAGATTCAGAGCTAGAAGAGACCTTACACATCAAGTCCTACCCCTTCCATTTTATAGATGAGGAAATAAGGGGCAGAAAGTTGAAATAATATGTTCAAGGTCATACAGGTAACAAATAGTAGAAGAGAGATTCAAACCTAAATTTTCTCCAAACTCCAAATTCAATGTATTTTCCGCTGTATCACAGCATGCAGTGAAATGCTTAAATAGTTTGAACATATGTTGTGTACAAGAGGCAGAGCTTTATGAGAGAGAAAGGAATTAAGAGTCTTTTTTTTTTGGCAAGTCTACTAAAAGGTGACTTTATTGGTACAATGGGATTGATTTCCCCACTCATTGTTCTTTTTTTCCACAAAACACTGTCACCTATAAAAAATCCATTGATTTTTATATGAATGTTTGACACCATGCTTAATGGAAAAGGCACTAAGGCTATCAATGCACATTTCACCATATTCACATCTTCTAGACATTTGAATATTGGTTGAATCAGAACCCCTGAGTTGCTTGAAAAAAAAAGATTCCCTTATCCATTACCCATTTTCAATACAATCTTGTCTTCTCAGTACCATCTAGACTTTTCTATTTTCATGTGCAATTTTAAAACCACTGACTACTCAGAAAATATCTCACATTCAGGCCCTTAAAATAGAAAGGAGCAGACTCTATTCCTGTGTCAGAGACATTTGCTATTTTCATTCTTCTCAAAATACTGATTGTTCCATGAAGCAGAGGGGCCAATTAAAGTAAAATGGAATAAGGAAGTAGCTAATATACAGAATTTACACTTGTTTTTGTTAGAAGTGAAATATGAGAGTAAGAGAAACTGAGAGAAAGAAAGCCGGAAAAGCTATTAGAAAATTGTGGGAATGAGAAAGAAGATCTCTGGAAAAGAGATGAAAGCAGAATAAAGCTCTGTCAAACATTGGAAAAGAAAGCATCGAATTAAGAAATGACTTATGGTACAATGCATATTTTCAGTAGTCTTGGGAGGCAGACTAGTATTAGAAAGAGTAAAGAACAGGGAACTGAGTGTCCATCAGCTGGAGAGTGCCTAAACAAATTGTGGCATAGGAATGTAATGAAATATGGTTCTGTAAGAAATGATGGATATGAAGGATTCAGAGAAACATGGGAAGATTTGTATGAAATGATTCCAAGTGAAATAAATAGATCTATGAGAATATTTTATTTTTTATGACCACAATAATGTATAGGAAACATTTTTTAAAGACTTCAGTACTCTAACCAATCATGACTTCAGAAGACTGATGATGAAGCGTGTCTCCTGCCTCTTAACAGAAAGGTGATGGAGTAGAGCAAAGGTTCTTAATGTTGTGTCATGAATCCCTTTGGCAGTCAGATGTAGTCTATGTATCCCTTCTCTGTAAAATGTTTTAAAATGCATACAATGGATTACAAAGGAAACTAATTATATTGAAATATTAAAAAAAAATAAAAACAAGTTCATGGACCTCAGGTTAAGAACTTTGAGACAAAAGATTGAAAATGAGACATATATTTTCACACATAACCAAAATGTTTGTTTATTTTGCTTGACTATGTTTATTCATCACAAGGAAGGGTCTCTATTAGTGGTGAGATGTGAGTTAATGATTAGGGATAGAGATGTAAAAAAAGAGCATCAGTAAAGAAAATAAATGAATACACAGAAAGAAACAAAAGGAAGTTAAGAAGTGGACACACAAACAGGACAATTTTGTAACTACCTTTTACAATTATATATATATCCATCAGCAGCAATTATTAAGCACCTACGATTTGCTAGTCACTGCTAGACATGGAGGATATTGATAGAATGAATGGAATAATAACAACTAGCATTTATATAGCACTTTAAGGTTTGCAAAACACTTTATAAATATCTCATTTTACCCTCGCAACAGCCCTAGGAGGTAATTGCTATAATTATCTCCATTTTATAGATGAGTAAGTTGAGGCAGACAGATTGCAAAACTTTGCTCAGGGTCACACAGCTAGTCAGTCCTGACTCTAGGTCCAGTAGTCTAACTACTGTGCCACTTAGCTGCCTTCAGTCAAATAAACAATCCCTATTTTAAGTAATTTACATTCTAGAAATGTACATTTAAAGAAAAACTATACATAAGAGAAGTCCACAATCCTTTTTTTACTCTTTCTATATCAAAAGGCCCATCTTTGTTGATTGTTAATTCATAGATGGAGTACTTACTAAGTGGTTACTATATATTGGTCACTGTACTAAGCTGTGGGAATAAAAATACAAACAAAAAAACCTCTGCCCTTAAGGAGCTTACATTCTTTTTTTCATTTAATATTTTATTTTCCCCCTAATTACATGTAAGAACAATTTTTATCATTAGTTTTAAAAAATCGTTGAGTTTCAAAGTCTCTCCTCCCTTCCTACCTTCTCCACCACATTGAAAAAGCAAGCAATTAGATATAGGTTATACATGTGCAGTCATGCAAACCATATTTCCATGTTAGTTATGTTGTGGAAGAAAACAAAGAAACCAAAAAAAATAAAGAAAAAGTATTTTTCATCATAACTCCTTCAGAGCTGTCTTGGATCATTAGATTGCTTAGAATAAGTCATTCACAGCTGATCATCATACAGTACTGAGGAGCTTATATCTAACAGGGTAAAGACAATATATAAAAGGAAATTTGAAGGGAGGGTATTTAGATATCTCCAGATGGGCAAAGCTGCTGTCAAGGAGGTAAAGTAGTCAAGAGAGAAGAGACAAAAACAGCCTCTAGATAGCGATAAACAGACAGAGCAAAGAGGTATTGAACTGGGACTGAAGATCATAATAGAGTTCAGAATAAAAAATTTTTAAATGGCACTATAAAAAATGTCTAGCTATGAAATAATGGTGAAATCTCTTAGTTTTTTCTGATCTTAAGATTCTCAATCTGTAAAATGAGGATCATAATGGCTGTCTCATCTAACTTATAGGGGTTGCTCTAACTATCAAATAAGATAGTATATGAAAAGCAGTTTGCAAAGCTTAAAGCATCATATAAATGCCACAAATTTTTCTGTTTTCAACCCTGACTTTATTTCTGAATGGGCTGGGGGTGACCTTTCAGAGGATCCAAATAAAAGCAGGAATATAGGGGCACTGAAAATGCTCTTTGAAGAAGTCAAATACTTACCAAGCAATGCCTGGGCAAGGTGTTTTCTGGTTGCCTTTTTCCATATATCACCCATCTGAAAAACTGGCTGTGGCTTTTTTAGAAAAAAATAGCAATTTAATGAATTAAGGACCACATGTTCTTGCTGATAGCTTAGGATGACAAATTTTGGTTTCTTTTTGATGCACATATAGACCACTGGCTTTAGACATTATAAGTTTTGTCCCTAAGAATAAAACTAATTGGTCAAACTAGGGTTGTAGATTAAATAAATGATGCATGGAGTTATTGCCTCAGATACTAGCTGTGTGACTCTAAGCAAATCACTCAACCTCTGTGTCTCAGTTTCCCCATCTGTAAAATGGAGGAAATAATGGCACCTTCACAAAAGGTTGTTGTGAAGATCAAATGAATGAACATATTTAAAGCACTTTGCAAACTTCAAAGCATTATGTAAATTCTATTTCTTTGTCTTCTTATGATCAATTATTATTATTACAGCTAGTTCTTTTATAATGAAAATGTGAATTTGTTCCAGTTCGATTGATCTATTAGGGAACATTTTGAACATAACTTAAATTTGCCTCAATATGATTTTTTCTGCAGGAAACCACAAGAGAACTCAGAAAACTGCACCACTTGAAAATAATTCACAAGCTGCAACCCTGCTGACAACACTCACTCCCACAAACCAACATCAGGTCTTTTTTTTTCTTTTTGGAGGGCAGTTGGGGTTAAGTGACTTGCCCAAGGTCACATGGCTAGTTTTTGTGTTAAGTGTCTGAGCCCGTATTTGAACTCAGGGTCCTCCTGACTCCAGGGCCAGTGCTCTATTCACTGCACCACCTAGCCACCCTCAACCTCAGGTCTTTGTCAAGGCAGGGGAAGAAGGATCTGCAAGTTGAGAAGGGCTGGTCCCAACCACCTCCAGCCCCACCCTAACTCTACCCTTACCTCCTTCTGGCATAGTCCCTGACTCTGAGGCCCAGAGTTTCTGCCTACCAAGTAGCAGCCAGAGGCTACAGCCACCATTTATTGTAATATTTATGTATGTCTTAACCATTTAATTTATATGAAATTGATTGTTTTTGGCTTTTTAAATGAGTCAATTAAGTTTTTTATTTTGTATAACCCCCATGTCCTGTAGTTTTTGTTGTGCAATTTTCACAGTGCTATGCATTTTGGGAATGTATATACCAAGTTATAGCAGAACTGACTGTATTATTATTAATTATTATTATTACTGTTATTGTTTACAAAATTTTCCTGAACTCCAAAACCTTTACTATAAAAACTGTGTCTGACGCTACTAGAAAAATAATGGAATGCACTAGCAGTCACCATGGAGATCGTCCAGGGCCCTGACCACGTACTGTACAGGGCAATCAAGGCCCTTTAAAATCTGGCACCACCCTATTACTATGTCCTATTACCTTCCTTCACAATACTCTATACTCTAGCTAAACATTTTTTTCTCCATCAAATATATCCTTTTCTCACCTGCCTCTGAGTCTTTGCTCATCAAATTTCTTGTGCTTCAGATGTCTAAGTTCTAACCCATTTCTTAAATAAGCTCTATTCAGATGCCACTTCCTCTAGAAAGCTTTCCCTAGCTCCCATCCTGCTCTGCCCCTTCCCCTCCCTTTTAAAAATCTTCCTCTTTGGCCTCATATAGACCTTTCCTTTGCCTCTCTCTGATGCATTTGTAAGTCTCATAGAATTTAAGCTCTTTGAAGGCAGAGACATTTTTCTTTCTTTGTCTTTGAAACCCCAAGCAGTGAGGATAGTCCCTGATAAATATAGGTGTCTAACAAATTCTTGTTAAATTAATATATTATTCATTAGAGTTATTTGGGTCTGAGTTTTATGCCCACACTAGATGGTAAACTCCACAAGGGCAAGGACTCTATCTTAACTAAAACACTTATCTGTCCTAGCACCCACACAGCTCTACAGCTTTCTGATTCACTTGCCAGATCATAGATTTAGATTTGGAAGGGACCTTAGAGTTATCCAGTCCAATCCTTTCATCTTTCTGGTTGAGGAAACTGAGGACAAGGGAGACTAATTAACTTGCCCAAAGTGACACAGTCAGAGCATGACAGAGTTGGGATGTGAACACAGGTCCTCTGATTCCAAGTCCAGCACTTTTTTCCCATCATGATTTCCATTACTTAGTACTATATATTATAGCTATTCATCTTTTCCTTCTGCTCCTGGGCTATAAGTGCCATGAAGGCAAGAATTGTATCATCTCTATACCTATTATCTATCTTAGTGCTCTATGCACAGTGGCTGTTCAATGAATATTGTTGAATGAATGAATGTACCATCCTGAGCAGCTTAAATTAAAGATGCTAGCTCTATCTTATATCTCATAGGTTGGATGGAGTCTATTAAGAGGCATTTTCAGGAAAACCCTGAACTCCAGAATGGTAGATATACTATATGTCTGGTTACTTATTCAATTACCTTAAATATTTTACTAATTCATGTTTCCATGGAGCTTGTGTTTTCATTCCTTTGAATTTCTGGAAGTTATTTGAAAGTTTCCCATACTTGGTTTTCTAAAAATTTTACCTGTAGGCAATTTTATTACTTCAGTATACTTGAAGCCAAGTTGGAGATACTCATATGCACTATTTTAAAAGCTGTGTGAGTTCGAAAATTGAAAAGTCTATTTTGTCTGGGTTGATTGCACTCCTTTGAGTCAAACATGATATTAATGAGTTGAAAAAATGCAGATTCAGTTCCCAAATGAGTCAATTACTTTTCCTACAGGCAAAGACTATACCCAAACCTTAGGCAGATATCTTGAAGGGCAACTTTAGCATAGGGTGATCCTGATGAGGAAACATCTTTCACTAATGCAGATAGGCACTTTCTATGCAATTTATAGTCTTAGAGGGTTTTCTAAGGTGCTGAGAGATTACATTACTTGCCCCAGGTAACATAGCGAATGTGTGTGTGTGTGTGTGTGTCAAAGATGGAACTGAAATCCTGATGTTCCTGGCTCTGAAGTGCTAGAATATTTTTGACTAAGATATCCTTATATCTACTGATGAGAAATATAGTTATGTGAAAATTTGACACTTTGGAAAATACTTTTTGGCATCTCAAATGATGGGAAAAACCCAGTCCTGAAGTACTCATTTGTAAGCAGGCTCTATATTCACAACATTATACTATACTGCCTCTAATAATTATATGATTTTGTTTAGACAGTCAGAGCTAGAGAAGCCTGGAAAGGCCATACAATTTTTCAGACATAATTTCAATAACGCCACACAATAACTCCATCTTTGTCAAATTCAATTTAACCAGGGTGGAGCCATGATGGCAGAGTAAAGACAGGGACTTACTTGAGATCTCCCCTGAACCCCTACAAATACCTTTTAAAAATGATGCTAGGGGGGCAAAGTCAAGATGACAGAGTATAAACAGGAAGTGGCTTGAGCTCCCTCTCTAACCACCTCCAATACTTGTACAAAAATGACTCTAAACAAATTTTAGAGCTACAGAACCCACAAAGTGACAGAGAGAAACAAATCTCCCACTGAAGGCAGCTTAGTAGGCCAACAGGAAGGGTCTATTGCACTGGACTGGGAGCCCAGCACAGTACCGTGTCAGCTGCATGGGCCCAGACCTGGGGTGGCCCTGTTCGGCGGCACAGACAGACCATAACAGACTTTAGGAGAGTGAATCACCAGTAGCTGTGGTGATTTCCAGACTTCTCAACCCATAAACTCCAAGAAGAAAGTAAAAGGTCAGAAAGGAACTCTGTTGGAACTGGATGAGAGAAAAGCACAGTCTGGCTCCTGTTAGCATGGAAGCTACAGCTGCTGCCACATGGTTGCCTCCAGAGCTCCTAGCCTGTAAATAGTAGTGGGACCAAGCAACCATTCAGAGAGTAATCACTCTTTCTTTGACCTGCTTGGATCTGGGTCACAATCTTGGGTGGTGGTCCTGAAGTGAGGAATGCCAGTATGCCAGAGCATGTGGTGACTATAGAGAGGGTGCCCTCCTCATAGGACTGACAACTGAGAAAATCCGGCAATTTGGGACACAGCTCTCTCCACTCTGGAAACAGAGTTCTACCATGACAAAGAGCTCAAGGGTCAAGTAATTCGCTGGCAAGATAAACAAACAGAGGAAGTGCAACCAGACCATGGAATCTTTTTTTCAGGACAAAAAGGATCAAAACATGGAACCAGAAGAAGACAACAAAGTCAAAACTCCTGCAATCAAAAGCTTCCAAGAAAAATATGAATTGGTTACAGGCCATGGAGGAATTCAAGAAGGATTTTGAAAATCAAGTAAAAGAAGTGGAGGAAAAATTGGGAAGAGAAATGAGAATGAAGCAAGAAAATCATGAAATGCTAGTCAACAGCCTGACTGAAGAAAATAACATCTTAAAAAACAGACTAACTCAAATGGCAAAAGAGACCCAAAAAGCCAATGAGGAGAAGAATGCCTTAAACAGCCAAATTGCCCAGATGGAAAAGGAATTTCAAAAACTCACTGAAGAGAATAATTCCTTCAAAATTAGATTGGAAGAAATGGAAGCTAATGACTTTATGAGAAATCAAGATGCTATAAAACAGATCCAAACAATTGAAAAAATAGAAGGCAATGTGAAATATCTCATTGGGAAAACCACTGACCTGGAAAATAGATCCAGGAGAGATAATTTAAAAATTATTGGACTATACCTGAAAGCCATGATAAAAAAAGAGCCTAGAAATCATCCTTCAAGAAATTATCAAGGAAAATTGTCTTAATATTCTAGAACCAAATGGCAAAATAGAAATTGAAAGAATTCATCAATCGCATCTTGAAAAAAAACCCAAAAAGAAAACTCCTAGGAATATTATAACCAAATTCCAGAGTTCCCAGGTCAAGGAGAAAGTATTATAAGCAGTCAGGAAGAAACAACTTGAGTATTGTGGAAACACAATCAGGATAACACAAGATCTAGCAGCTTCTACACCAAGGGACCAAAGGGCTTGAAATATGATATTCTGGAGGTCAAAGGAGCTAGGATTAAAACCAAGAATAACCTACCCAGGAAAACTGAGTATAATGCTTAAGGAGAAAATATGGTCATTCAATGAAATAAAGGACTTCCAAGCATTCTTGGACTTTCAAATACAAGAAGCAATAGAAATATGAGAAGATAAACAAGAAAAAGAAATCATAAGGAACTTATTAAAGTTGAACTATTTATATTTCTACATGGAAAAATGATAATTGTAACTCATAAGGCTTTTCTCAGTATGAGGATAGTTGAAGGGAATATATATATATATATATATATATATATGAGGATGTATGTGTATATAAATATGTGTGTGTATATGTGTGTACATGTATACCTAGAGGGCACAGGATCAATTGAATATGAAGGGAATGATATCTAAAAATAAAATTAAGAGATGAGAGAGGACTATATTGGGAGAAGGAGAAATGGAGAGATAGAATAGGATAAATTATCTCATATAAAAGAGGCAAGAGAAAACTGTTGCAATGGAGGGGAAGAGCAGGAAGGTGAAAGGGAATGAGTCAACCTTACTCTCATTGAATTTGGCTTAAGGAGGGAATAACATACATGCTCATTTGGGTATCTCACTCTACAGGAAAGAAGGGGGGAAAGGGATAAGACAGGAGATGATAGAAGGGAGGGTAGATTGGGGGAGAGGTAGTTAGAAGCAAACACTTTTGAAAAGGGACAGGGTCAAAGTAGAAAATAAAATAAGTGGGGGGATGGGATAGGATGAAGGGAAATATAGTTAGTCTTTCAAAATATAACTACTATGGAAACATTTTGCATAATTACATATGTACAACCTATATTGAATTGCATGTCCTCCCAATGGATGTGGGTGAGGAGGGAAGAAGGGAAAGAATCTGGAAATCAAAGTTTTAAAAACAAATATTAAAAAAAAATTTTTTTACATGCAACTGGGAAGTAAGATATACAGGCACTGGGGTGTAGAAATCCATCTTGCCCTACTAGAAAGTTAGAGGGGGCATGGCAGGGGGATATAAGAGAAAGCAGATTGGGCAAAGGGGTATTGAGCAGGCTTACTATCTTAGGATGTGGGGTAGGGGAAAGACGGGGAGAAAATCTGTAACTCAAATCTTGTGGAAATGAATTTTGAAAACTAAAAATAAATAAACAAAAAGAAAACAGACTGAAAAAAAGAAATGCCAACATTCCCAAAAAATTACACTAAAATTCGAGAGTTGTAGAAACCACAAAAAGATGGATGAAACACATTTCCAGCCCAGGACAACTTGGAAGGTCAGCAGGGTGAGAGAAGAACAAAGTGCAACTCAGGACTCATAGACTGGGCCTCAGCAAACCTGGAGGAGTCCTCAAGGTAACGGAATCAGTGACAGCAGTGGCAGTTTATAGACCTCTCAGTTCTCAGATTTAAAGGGGGTCAAACAACTAATCACAAGGAAATTACAGGGATCTCTTTGCTAGCACTGGGGCAAGACTCTGTTGCTTTGCCCCTACTCGGATTTGCAGTCCTGGGTGGTAGTCCTAAAGTGAGGAGAAGAACCAGTGTAGCAGAGCTTGTGGTAGCAGTAGAGGGTAGACTCTTCTCACAGTTCCAGGGCAGAAAAGAGTACTTGTGGTCACTCACAGACAAGAGAACAAACCAGTAAATGAGTGAAGACCTCTTCTTAGATCATTAAAATCTTGGAAGAATTGAAAACTTACAGGTCCCTAGAAGAATCTCTGAAAACAAATGCACAAAACCCCTGAAGCTTGGGACAGTGCACCCTCCACCCTGGAAGTAGAGTCCTACTTTAATAAAGAGTTAAAAGTCAAGTAATAGACTGGGAAAATAAGCAGACAACAGAAAATCTCTGACTTTAGAAAATTACTATGGTGATAAGGAAGGTCAAAACATGCACTAAAAAGAAGACAACAAAGTCAAATTTCCTATATCCAAAACCTCTAAGAAAGATATGAATTGGTCTCAGGCCATGGAAGAGCTCAAAAAAGATTTTGAAAATCAAGAGAGGAGAAATTGGGAAGAAAAATGAGAGTTAGGCAAAAAAACATTTCCAGCTTCTACTGTTTCAGTAGCTGCTATGTAGCCAAAGAAGTTACTGACCATATCATTACCCCACTCTGTAAACTCCAGTGGCTACCTATTGCTACTCTGATAAAAGGTAAACTCTTTAGTTTTGCTCATAAACAGCTTGGTAAAGGAGATGCAAAAAAAAATACTGAAGAAAATAATACCTTATAAAACAGACTAGGTCAGATGGTAAAAAGAGGTTCATAAAGCCAATGAGGAAAAGAATGCTTCAATTTAACCAACATTTATTAAATATGGACTACTTAAAAGGTACAAGAATAAAACAGAAAGTTCTTGCCCTAAAGAAGATATTATGTTTTCCTGGGAGGAATATAATGTGTACAAAGACAAGTAAATAAAAGTTTATACTGAGTAAATACAAAATAATTTTTAGAGGGCTGGATTTGTTATGCTGAAAGAACACTAACAATTAGGAGGAAATTTTTGGTAAAACCCAAAAAAGAGATCTCAGTGCCTCCCATCCAAGTCTAGCCCAGTGTCTCACACATCTCTCCACTTTGGAATGCTTTAATTTTTTTTTGTTTGTTTGGAGTTTTTAACTTGACACCCTTGTGCTCAAGTTCACTTTTTCTTGCTCTCTTATTAGCAGTGAATATCTTCTATCAAACAATCCTTATTTAGAACTGAGAGTGAATGAAATAATTACATTAAACATTCCTGCTTAGCAGCTTTATAGGCCTTCATCACAGTGAGAATCTTAAGTATTTGCTTTTAACTTGATTGAAACCCAAAACCTGAGATAATCATAATCCTTTCAGCCTTCTCCAAGACCCAGCCTGGCTCCTGGGTTAAAAAATGAAGACGTGGTAGAATGGGAAAGAGCACTGAATGGGGCATCAGGAGACCTTGATTTTTGAGTCCTGTCTCAGACATTTACTAGTTATGTGTGTCTGAGCCTCCATTTCCTTCGGATAAAATCAGAATAAAAATATTTATACTACCTACCTCAAAAGGCCATTGTGCAGAAAAAAACGTTTTGCCAAGTGTTTAATACTCTACGTAAATGTGAGCTTCTTTTATTAACTTTGAGAATTTCAGGAATTGGTCAAGGCTAAGACTGGAGGCGATGGAACAGGGCCAATGACTGGAGTTTCCCTCGGTCTTTTAGTCCTCCAGGGCTTTAATTTCAGCTTCTACTGTTTCAGTAGCTGCTATGTAGCCAAAAAAAATGTCCAATATAGTGTCTCAGGGGAGTGTAGTCAATACAGGGAAAGAGAAATAAAGATGCTGGTCATCTTGGAGAATTCACTGAAACTGTTGCAATAGCTTCCCAATCTGTCTCCTTGCCTCAAGTCTCTCCCCTTTCCAATGATCCTCCACACATCTGCCCAAGTGCCTTAATCACATACCTGACGATATCATTACCCCACTCTGTAAACTCCAGTGGCTACCTATTGCTACTATGATAAAATGTAAACTCTTTTGTTTTGCTCTTAAAGCCTTTTACCACCTGGACCCAACCTGCCTTTCCAGCCTTGTTATATATTCCTCCCTTCTGACTCTGGGGTTCAGCCATAGTGACTTTTTTTTCTCTTCCTCACAAAAGACACTCCATCTCTGTCCCCCATTGCTTGGAATGCACGCCTTCCTTCTTTCTCTTAGAATCTCTTATTGCTTCCAAACTGGAAGACTTTTCAGATTCGCCCAGGGGAAGATAGTGTCTTCCCCTGACAAAATAAAAATTGCCCTGTGTTTATTTTGTACACATTTCATCTATCTTATGTAGGTACATGTTGTCCCTTCTATAATGCAAGCTCTTTGGGGACTTTTTTTCTTTGTATCTTGAATGACTAACATAGTACCTGGCACATAGTGGGTCATGAATAAATGCCTATAGGATTGAATGAGTAAAGCCAAAAGAAGCAGGGGAATAGAAGTTATAGGAAAAGGAGTAGAGCTGCAATGTGTTGCAAATACTGTATTAGATTTCTAGTAAATGACAAGTCATTACATTATCTTTTATCATTTACGGGGCAGTGCAGTGGCATAGGGATAGAGAGCTGGACCTAGAATTGAGAAAACCTGGGTTTATACCCAGAGAAGGGAAAAAAGAGTGAGTGATGTGAAAATAGGAGGTACGATTCTGATTAACTGGTTAAATTACATTTTTCCTACCCACAAACTATCTTTCAGATTGAACTTAGACCATAGTGAAATATATACCTTTGCTTCTCATTTCCAAAAACTCAGAAGGTAAAAGTTACCAATGATGTGTGGAATAGATTCATAACCACAGTATTTAAATGTGTGTATGTGTTGTTTCCATTTGCTTCTTCTGGCATATGGTAGGATGGCATTATGGTATTCCACTCTGTAGGAGATAGAGGATGCCAGCTTCCTACAGGGTTAGAGCTAAAAGTATAGACTGAAAAGCAGATCTCTTGTGCCAAGAGGGAAGTGATTGCACCCCATCTGTCAGGCTTTGCAAAATGGAGACCATAGGCCATATTGGAAATAGCCACATCTGGTGAATATTAAAAGCCATATATTATACTACCAAGGAAATCATCTTTTGGGTTGTTCTTCAACAGGATTGTTTTTGCTGTAATTTCATTATTCTCTTTAAGACAACAGACAGCTCTGTCTGTATGTATGTCTGTCTGTCTCTCCCTCTCTCTTTCTCTCTGTCTCTGTCTCTGTCTGTCTGTCTGTCTGTCTGTCTCTCTCTCTCTCTCTCTCCCTCTCCATATGGATTCTTTCTCCATGTAGATGGACAAACAGATAAGCATGCAGATAGATAGAATGACTAATATACAAAATTCACTTGTAGAGATAACTAAATTCCTGAGTATATTTCTATAGCTTTCTTCAGGAAGAAAAAATATCCTCTAAGCAAGGGTTGGCAAAAGCCAGCAACCCATGCCAGGGGTCTGGAGACCATAGGAAAAGAGGTACTTGGTAGAAGCTTTTTCTGATCGTGAATCAGCAGCTGCTGCCCAATGGTGGCCTGCACACATTTCCTTCACCTCCTTTCCAAAGGCCCGCATCCATCTGTATGCATCATCAATGGGATTCAAAGAGCTACTACCACAGTTGTCTCAGATGGGGCAGCTTATAGCCCTAGCTTGACAGTGTCTTACAATATGTTACCTTTAATGGGAGAAAGAAGTGGTGAGTTAGTAAGGAATATACTTTCAGAAAAATTTTAGTTTAAATGTCTAGAGCAAGGGTTCTTAATATTATTTGTGTCATGGACCCCTTTGGCAGTGTGGTGAGGCCTATGGACCACTTCTCAGAATAAATGTTTGTTGTCTACATTTCTAATCTAAGTAAATGCAAATTTTCAACTAAATTTCAGTTTAGTGAAAATAAAGATGTAATTATTTTCCCCATCCAAGGTCTTGGAACCCTGAAATCTGTCAATGGATCCCTTGGGGATCTGTGAGTCCCAGATTAAGAATTACAGATATAGAATTTGGGAAATTTTGGTTATACAAGGTAAACAAGGAGACTTCTTCTTGTATTTATATTATATAACATTCAGTAGTCAACAAGGAGTGAAATATTAACCTTCTTTTATTACCTTGCAAGAGATACTTAGGCATTATCAGTTGTATCTTATTTATCCAGTGAGTGCATATATATGGATTGGGTCTGATCCTAATGGCCGAACCCCATAAGGGTCAGCTTTTCTTTTTTGGTTTGTTGCCCATGCATGGAGTTCCTCAGAAAAATCTGCTATTAAACTTATGGTATAGTTTGTATCTAGACTATTCTAAGTATGAATAATAGGACCCTCAGTTCCCATATAAACACTCAAAACACTGAATGCATGTTGGGGTACAGGACAGCTTTTATTTCACTCCACAAGAAAATGTGTAATAATACACAAAGGGCTCGTAGGAGCTTATAAACTCCCTTTCTGGTTTCTGTGGGAGAAGGATCAGGAGAAAAAAGAAGGGCCTAACCTGAAGAAGAAGGAGAATTTGGAGGAGATGATTTGGGGGGTTTACCTGGAAGAGGGCTGGGGATGAATGTGGTGAGGAGAAATTTAGAGAAATCTGGAGGAAATGGAAGATTCTACTTTTAGTTTCTTTGAGAGAAGGTTAAAGGTGAGAGAATAGAAGTAAGGAGAACTAAGGGCTAGGGACCTGACGATATGAACTCAAGGGAAAGTACTAAAGAAAATGGAAAGGAATGAGGCAGTTGGAAAGTTAGGTAAGAAAAAGTAAATGAGACAATTTGTTGGGTGAAGCAAATTGGTAGAATGAACTGGTAGGTAGGGAAAGTTGGTGAAATATGAAGCTGATAAGAGATCAAGCCTGGCTGTGAAGTTGGTAAAACTAAGGAAAGGAAGTTGGGCATGACTGTCAAAGTTACCAAGTGTTAATAGTCAATAAAAGTCTTAACTAGGTTCATGGGGTGAGGTGAAACTATTCAGGTTGTTTAAAAAACATGGTTAAAATTCCAACCATTATGGAGAGCAGAGAGCATTTTTCAGGCTTGCTTTGAACATACAGTGTTTGTATTTCTACCACATCCAAGTGATCACTGCCTATATTCCAAACATAGGTTTCTTTCATAGAAGAGAAGGTGAAGGGGCTCAAGGAATGTCTCTGTATAATCTAGGCACAATGAAATGCTCCTTGAAAAATAAAAACTAGAGCTAAATAACAGATTCAAATGGAGGGGAAGGCATCAGAAATAGAATAGGGAAAATGACACTTGTCACAAAGTTGGAGAGTAGAAGAATCTCATAGAGAGAAGGAAGGGACTAAAAAAGACAAGAGTACAATTGGAACTAAAAATAAACTTGAGACTTCCTAAATAGAAGGGAGCTGGATAATCAGAGGAGGAAGTAACTTCCTGTCCTCCAAAGAATGACAGTGTAGAACGGCAGAAATTGTCACATAGAAGATCATCCAGTGAAGGGAAGGACAGAGGAAAAAGCTAAGAGTAGTAGTGATTGATAGAGTAGTTGCTCAGAGTTCCCAGGCAGCTATTAGATAAACCGATAAAAACAATAACTGTAATCATCATTTAAAGTTGGAAGAGACCTTAGAAACCATCTAGTTTAACCTTTTCATTTTACAAATAGGAAAACTGAGCCTCAGGGGATTCAAGTGATTTGTATTGAGGTAACAGAGGCAGGATTCAAATTCAGGTCCCCCAGTTCCATATCTTGCATATTATCTAATATATGAAGTAGTCTGTTATCTTCCAGAGGGATGTATAACCAAACATAATGGAAAGCTTCCCAACTTTTATCAAAACTGATTTGTGGTCATAAATGATAGTGCCATAAAAAAACGAAAAAAACATTACACTGAAGATTACAAAGTCTTGGACAAGAAACTGAATACCATGGAGATACAGATGTGTTTTCCTCACTGCTATCTGCCTTCTAGAGATGGAGAAACTAGCAAGGAAAAATACTATTTTGTATCTGGTACTCTCTAAAAGTGAGGAAATGATTCCTGGGGAATGAGGAAAAGATTAGGGGGAAGTCATCATTGCCTCCTGAGGATAACTGTACATGATTTGATGGGCACCCTATCTATATGTGAGAAAAACAAATTTCCTAAGGTTTGATGAAGAGATCAGTAGGATCCCAATTAAAGAGGAAGTCAGTCAGCAGAGATGGGAAACTTTTTCAAATTATTTATTTATTTATTTTTAGTTTTCAACATTCACTTCTATAAGATTTTTAGTTTTTAATTTTCTCCCCCCTTCTCCCCTCCTCCCTCCCCCCTCCCCAATACAGTGTGCAATCTGATATAGGTTCTACTTATACATTCATATTAAACATATTTTCACATTAGACATGATGTAAAGAAGAATCAGAACTAAAGAAGAAACAAAATAAAACAATGAAAGAAAAGGAGAGCAAACAGTATGCTTCCATCCATGTTCATACTCCAAAGTTCTTTTTTCTGGATGTGAATAGCATTTTCTATTGTGATTCTTTGGGAGTTGTCTTGGATCCTTGCATTGCTGAGAAGAGCTAAGTCTGTCAAAGTCAGTCATTGCACAATGTGGCTGTTACTGTGTACAATGTTCTCCCAGTCCTGCTCATTTCACTCAGCATTAGTTCATATAAGTCTTTCCAAGTTTTTCTGAAGTCTGCCTGCTCATCAATTCTTATAGCACAAGAGTATTCCATTACATTCACATACCACAACTTGTTCAGTCATTCCCCAGTTGATGGACATGCTCTCAATTTCCAATTCTTTGCCACCACAAAAAGAGCTACTATAAATATTTTTGTACATGTGGGCCCTTTTCCTGTTTTTATGATTTCTTTGGGAAACAGACCTAGAAGTGGTGCTGTTGGGGCAAAGAGTATAAACAGTTTTATAGCCCTTTGGGCATAGTTCCAAATTGCTCTACAGAATGATTGGATCAGCTCACAACTCCACTAATATATTAATGTTCCAATTTTCCCATATCTTCTCCCACATTTATCATTTTCCTGTTTTGTAATGTTAGCCAATCTGATAGGTGTGATGTGGTACCTAAGAATTGTTTTGATTTGCATTTCTCTAATCAATAGTTATTTAGAGCATTTTTTAGATGACTATAGTTTTAATTTCTTCCTCTGAAAACTGCCTGTTCATATCCTTTGACCATTTATCAATTGGGGAATAACTCATATTCTTATAAATTTGACTCAATTCTCCATATACTTTAGAAATAAAGCCTTTATCAGAGACACTGGCTTTAAAAATTATTTCCCAGCTTTCTGCTTCCCTTCTAATTTTGGTTGCATTGGCTTTGTTTGTGCAAAATCTTTTCAATTTAATGTAATCAAAATCATCCATTTTTTATTTCATAATGTTTTCTGTCTCTTGTTTGGTCATAAAATCTTCCCTTCTCCATAGATCTGACAGGTAAACTATTCCTTGCTCTCCTAATTTGTTTATGGTATAAGCCTTTATATCTAAATCATGTACCCATTTTGACTTTATCTAGGTATATGGTGTAAGGAGTTGATCTATGCCTAGTTTCTGCCATATTTTCCAGTTTTCCAAGCAGTTTTTATTAAATAGTGAGTTCTTATCCCAGAAGTTGGAGTCTTTGGATTTATCAAATAGCAGTTAACTATAGTCATTGACTATTGTGTCTTATGTATATAACCTATTCCACTGATCTACCACTTTGTTTCTTAGTGAGTACCAAATACTTTTGATGATTGCTGATTTATAATACAATTTAAGATCTGGTACAAGTAGGCCACCTTCCCTTGCTTTTCTTTTCATGAATTACCTTCATATTTTGGACCTTTTGTTCTTCCAGATGAATTATGTTATTGTTTTTTCTAGCTCTATAAAATAATTTTTGGTAGTTTGATTGGTATGGCACTGAATAAGTTATTTAATTTAGGTAGAATTGTCATTTTTATTATATTAGCTTGGTCTACCTATGAACAACTAATATTTTAATCTGACTATATTTGTGGGGAAAGTGTTTTGTAATTGTGTTCATATAGTTACTGGGCTTGTTTTGGCAGATAGACTCCCAAATATTTTATGTCTACAGTAACTTTAAATGGAATTTCTCTATCTCTTGCTGTTGGGCTTTGTTAAAAATATATAGAAATTCTCATGATGTAAGTGGGTTTATTTTATATTCTGTAGCTTTGCTAAATTTGTTTATTATTTCAAGTAACTTTTTATGTGAAACTCTTAATAATAAGCTTATGAAGATACAAAGGGAAGTAATTGTGATGAGTATGAAGAAACTGATATCGATATACTGGGAATTCACTAACCAACCTGGATTATAAAAGACTAGGTCCAGAAATTGAAAGCAAGGGCAGTTAACAAAGGAGGACTATGTAAGTGTTATTTAACAAAAAAAAATGTCAGGAATGCTAAAGCTTAAAATGAGCTGATACCGAGTGATGATAAATGACAATGGAGAGAAGGCAGAGCTGTCCAATTTTTATTTTGTTTCTGTTTTCTCTGCCAAAGAGAATAAACTTTGCATTGGAAATAACAAAAATGGCTAATCAGAGATCAATACTCCATATGCACACACACACATATGTAATGATAACTAAAAGAGTGCTTAGTTGCCCTTTTCCAGTCACCTGTGCCAAATGAACTACACCGTCTTATACTGACAGAAGTGGAAGATGTGATTGCTGAACCATTGTCAGGGATATTTCAAAGATCATGGAAAAAAGAGAGGTTCCACAGGTCTAGAGAAGGATAAATGCCCCAATTTTCAGAAATTGGAAGATAACTGAGTCTACAAACTGCAGACTCAGTGAACTTGACTTCAATTTCAGAGAAAAATGTTAGAACAGATCGTTAGAGAGATGGTTGGTGAACTTCAAGAAAAGGAAGTGATGATTATAAATAGCCATCATGGTTTCATTGAGAAGAGGCTATGCCTATCTAACCTGATTTCCTTTTTTGACAGAATAATACTGTAGATCCAGTTTATGTAGATTTTAGTCAAGCATTTGATAAAGTATCCCATGTTATTCTTGTGGAGAAGGCAAAGAGATGTGAATTAGACCATGAAACAACTATAGTAGGTGAATTTGGAACTGGTTGAATGTTTAGATACAAAGAGTAGTTGTTAATGGTTTTATGACAATGTAGCAAGAGAGTTCCAAGAGCTTTGGCATCTTTTTTTTTTCACTCTGTGCCATTTAATATCTTTACCAATGACTTGGATAAAGGCACAGATGACATACTCATCAAATTTGTATATGACACAAAGTCAGCAGGGATAACTAATACCCTGGTGACTGACTCAGTATCCAAAAAGATCTTGACAGGCCAGAATATTGAGCTAAATTATAATAAGATAAAATTCAATAGGGATAAATGTTAAATTTTATAGTTAGATTCCAAATGTACAGAAGACTAGACTCCCATTATCTATTCCCTCATACACATAGTCATTACACAGGAATAATAAAATAATATTAATAATAACAACCACTTTATTGTTGTCATCTAGTCATTTTCAGTTGTATCCAACTCTTTGTGATCTTTTTGGGGGGTTTTCTTGGCAAAAACATTGGAGTAGTTTGCCATTTCCTTCTCCAGTTCATTTTACAGATGAGGAACTAAAGCAAACAGAGTTAAGTGGCTTGCCCAGGGTCACACAGCTAGATGGATCTTCCTGATTCCAAACTGCCTCAAATAATAATAACCACAACCATCACAATAATAACAATGATAATAATAATCACAACTATCACCATCAACATCAACACCAGCATTTATATAATGCTTTAAAAGGAGATGACAGTCCCTCTTGCCTTGATCAGAATACATCTAGAGTACTGTGTTCAGATTTAGAAGCCATAGTTAAAGAAGATTGTTGAACATTATCCTGAAGGTGGCAACCAGGATGGTGAAGGGCCTTGAAGACTGATGAAAAGGTAATGTTTAGCCCAGAGGAGAGAAGATTTAAGGGAGGAGGGCTGAGAGGGGTTGCAGAATATCTGTGTTCGAATATTTAAAGGTCTATAACATAAAAAAGGTATTAGACCCACTCTATTTGACCCCAGAGGGAAGAACTAGAAGCAATTTTTGTTGGGTTTTGCAAAGGGAATAAATTAACAATTAGAACTGTCCAAAAAAGTAGAATGGGCTGCCCCAAGAGGTAGCAGGTTTCTTCCTGTCTTATTGGAAATCCTTGAGTAGAGTGTACTGGATGACCAATCAATATTTATTAAGCACCTACTATGTGCTAACTTCTGGGTATAAAGAAGTTAGCAAAAAAAGAGGCAAAAAAAAACCAGTCCCTGGCTTCAAGGAACTCACAGAATAATGAAGGACCACTCATTGGGTATGTTATGCTGAAGATTTCTTTCAAGTGGGGTTTCTCTAAATAACTACTAAGGCTCTTTTTCACTTTGAAATACTGTGTTTCTGTGAAACAGTTATAGAAGTACATAAAGTACTCCAATAACTCATTAGATCCTCCCAGAAGAGAACTGAATTCAGACCTACCATCAGAGCAATTTTTTGACATACTTCTTTCTCAAAAAATGCTACACAGTCCCCCCCAAAACTCATGGTTTAGATTCACCCAGAAGGTAGACATACTTTAGGAGAGGAATTATTAGCCTAGGGTCTGTGCACTTAAACACACACACACAACTGTATATAATTGATTTGCTTTGTAATACATTTTACTTTATACATTTAAAAGCTTTTTTTTTTCCCCGAGATGGAGTCCATAAGCTTCATCAGATTGCCAAAGGAGTCCATGATACAAAAAATGCTCAGGAACTCCTGATTTAGAGGTTATTAAAGAAGTAAAACTCTTCCCATAAGATGTATACTATTTGAGTAATTCACTGACTTTGCGGAACAAATAGGACACTGAACAAGTAAAAACTATCCTTTTCTTCTCCAACGATCATATTGTATGAGAAAATTCCATTCTCTCTCTGGAACTAGGATGCTTAGCCTGGGATACATGGAGAGATTACAGAGGGGTCCATGTACTTGGATATGAAAAAAATATATCTTTTTTTTTCACTAACAGCTAACTGAAATTTAGCATCATCTTCCATTAAAAAAAATACTTTTGTGGCTTCATCAGATGTCCAAGAGTCCATGACAAAAAAGCGTAAAAACCTCTGCTCTAGATATCTGACCCCCAAACTCTAGAGTCTGGTAACTTTTGAACTTTGATCCTGGGGAGTCAAGCATAGCGCTGCCCAGGAAATCTTTCTTTGGCTTGAAGACTAGATTCTTAGATCATTCTTTCTAAAGAATTCAGAATCCCCTCTCTCCCATACAGGAGGTGGGGTTTATGGATATGTTCTACTCAGGCCAAGTGGGCATGCACTTGTCTATCTCTACCACATGCTTCTGCCACAAATTGCCATTTACTACTCCCAGCAGGAAGAAACCAAGCCTGTGAGCAGGTTCTCTGCTATTCCCCATCAAATGAAATAATGTTTGTAAAAAGTGCTTAGCACAGTACCTGGCGCATAATAGTACTATTTAAATATTTATTCCTTTTCCTCTTATTTTTAACAAGGCAATCAGAGTTAAGTGATTTGCCCAGAGTCACACAGCTAATAAGTACCAAGTATCTGAGGCCAGATTTGAACTCAGGTCTTTCTGACTCTAGGACCACTATGCTATCCAATGCACCAGCTGCTCTGTTCACTTTCCTTTCCATCCTGAGACTACAGTTTCACTCTACTCTGTTCCAGTCTATCTTTTCAAGTTCAAGGGAGAGTGATGGAGAACATGAGAATGGCTTGATCTTACAACTTATTTTTTATAGACTATAGTTTTAGGAAATTTCTCATAAAGTAGTCTGCCCACCTGAGCACCAATCAATGAATTATCCAGCAAGTAACCCCATATGCAGAATTGTTATGTCTAAGTCCTCTTAGCAGGGCACCAATGGGCATGCTCACCAACATAAGAAGGTGCTCTGCAGATGCCTACTAAATCTTCTGCCCTGTGTTCATTAAATCTAATGAGGACTTTATCAAATTGGTCAGGAAAAACCATAGTCATTGTCCCTGATATAAGAATTGGCGCTGGAAGGGGCCTTAGAGATCATCTAGTCCTGCCTCCTTCCTTTTACAGAAAAAAAAAAAAACTGAGGCTAAGATTAAGTAATTTGCCAAAGGTCAGATAGGTAGATACTAAATGACAACCTGGGCCTCAGAACCCAAAGCCAAGTGCCACATTTGCTATTTGTTTATGATCTTGGATATATATATATATTTTCAAATCTGTAGTCCTTTGACTTCATTGGTCTGAGTAGTCACTCTGCTTATGGAAATGGACACTCTTTCATGACTTATTTGTTTTATGAGTTGCTGTGGCCAAAAATATTCTTGATCTGGCAGTCAACTTTCTGGTGATGAACCTCTCTCCAAATTTAGCTAGGACAGTCTTTGAATGACAGACACAGAATACTTTGCCAGACCCATACACTAAGCCTGTTAGGTTTAGTAGAAGATTCCAAAGCTTGTGCTGTCCTGGCATCATCTTTGAAAATTCAGAGTCAACTACATATTAATGATAGGTCATCAGAATACGACTCTTCTGAAGGAGAGCTACAGACTGACACAGAGATAGAAACAGAGAGAAAGAGAGAGACACAGAGAGAGAGGGATAGGAGGGGAGAAATGCAGACAGATACATTGACCCAGATATCTAGCTAAGGCCACTAAGTGGCACAGTGGTTAGGGTGCTGGTCTGGGGCCAGGAAGACCTGAGTTCAAATGTGACCTCAGACACTTTCTAGCTGTGTGACCCTGGGCAAGTCACACTACCTCTGCCCCAATTTCTTCTTTTGTAAAATAGGGCAATAACAGCACCCACCTCGCAAAGTTGTGAAGATCAAATGAGATATTTGTAAAAGCCCTTTAGGACAGTGCCTGGCACATAGCAGGCACTACATAGTGCTTATTCCCTTCCCTTTTCCATATATATATTTGAATATTCAAATCCATATGATCTCCTAAGTTTCGATAATCCCTTCAGTGATATAGCTCACAACCATCCATGCCTACCCATCCTGTGTGACTCTTCTTCGTGTCCTCTATGAGTTCATCACAGTGGCTCCACCCAATGTTCTGAAAAGCCTTTTTCACTTTCTCTTGGCATCTCAAGGATGAATGAATAAATAAAATTTTAAAAGCATGTCCTTCACCCTCAGTATATGAACAACTCATCATCAAAGGCCCAATATTTAACATGAATATTCATCTGGTGCTGTCAAAGCATGGATCATAACAATCTACTAAAAATTGAAAAGAGAGATCAAACAGAGGGCAATGGATAGCCACATGGTATGAGCAAGCAGGCTACAAACCATAATGCAATAAAAATAGTCATTGGTTCAGGGACCACAAACAAAAGACAGAGACCCAAATGGAGACTTAGCTGTGAAATTCTAAATGATGAGTGGGTAAAAGGACAAATCATAGAAACAATAATCATGTGAAGGAAAATAATAATGATAAAGATAACAAATAAATAGACAAATAAAGATAACAGAATTGCTAGGATTCAGCTAAAGCATTCCTCAAAGGAAAATATATATAACCTGACAAGCCTATATTAACAATATAGAAAAAGAGAGTAATAAGAAAATAAATATGCATTTTAAAATAGAATGTCGAGAAATGAATTTAAAATAAATACAAAAGTGGAGATGTTAAAAATTATAGGAGAAATAAACTAGGGAAAAATCATAGAAGTGATTAATAAGGCAGCTGTTTCTTTAAAAAGCCTAATAAAATTGATAGACTTTTAACTTATCTGAATAAAGAGGGCAGAAAATGAAATCAATAAAATAGCAAATGTTCAAGGTAAAATCACAACAAACTCCAAAGAAACAAAAAAAATAATCAGAATTTAATTTAATTTAACATTGTTAAATGCTAACAAAACTGAGAACACACACAGAAATAGAGGAATACTTTCAAAAACATTAAATACCCAACTGTCAGACCAGGTGGCAATCTTAACCCAATCTCAGAAAAGGAAACAGAATTAATTGTAAAGGAACTACCAAAGGGGAGAAAAAAAAGCCTCCTGATCCTAATAGATTCATAGAAAACTTTTAAAGAATAATGAATATCCATACTACACAAATTATTCTCAAAAATTGAGAAAGAAAACACTCTGATAAGATCTTTTTATGAGACAAATACAATCCTAATATCTAAACCACATAAGGATAAAACACAGAAGAAAAACTCTATGTAGATATTATTGATGCAGATTGATTCAAGCATTTTAAACAAAATCCTTTCAAACAGACTTTCAATCTTTTCAAACTTTCAAAAAGTTTTGAGTTTCAAATTCTATCCCTCCCTCCTTCCTTAACCCCCTCCTTGAGATGGTAAATAATCTGATACAGGTTATACATGTGCTTTCATATCAAGCATTTTGTGCAAGAAGATTCAAATGAAAGAAAGAAGGAAGAGAAAGAAAAGAAGGAAGGGAAAAGGAAGGAGGGAAAGAAGGAAGGAAGGAAGGAAGGAAGGAAGGAAGGAAGGAAGGAAGGAAGGAAGGAAGGAAGGAAGGAAGGAAGGAAGGAAGGAAGGAAGGAAGGAAGGAAGACTAAAGAAAAATAGTATGTTTCAGTCTATATTCAGACAGCATTAGTTCTTTCTCTGGAAATGGATAACATTTTTCATCATGTGTCCTTTAGGATTGACTTGGATCATTGTATTGTTGAGAATAGGTAAGTCATTCATAATTGATCATACAATATTGCTGTTACTGTGTACAACATTCTTCTGGTTCTGCTCATTTCACTTTGCATCACTTTGCATCAGTTCATGTAAGTCTTTCCAGGTTTTTCTGAGAGCATCCTGCTCATCATTTCTTATAGCATGATAATATTCCATCACGATTATATACCACAGCTAGTTCAACCATTCCCCAATTGATGGGCATCCCCTCAATTTCCAATTCTTAACCACTACAAGAAGAGCTGCTATAAATATTTTTGTACAAATAGGTTCTTTTCTTTTCTTTTTTTTGCCTTTTGGAGGGCAATTGGGGTTAAGTAACTTGCCCAAGGTTACACAGCTAGTTTTTTTTTGTGTGTGGGTGTTAACTGTCTGAGGCCGGAACTGAACTCGGGTCCTCCTGACTCTGGGACAAACGCTTTACTCACTGCGCCACCTAGCCACCCCTGTTCTTTTCCATTTAAAAAAAAAATCTTTGTTGGAAACAGACCTAGCAGTGGTATTGTTGGATCAAATGATATGCACAGTTTTATAGCCCTTTGGGCATGGTTACAAATTGCTCTCCAAAATGAGTGGATCAATTCACATTTCTACCAACGGTGCCTTAGTGTCCTAGTTTTCCCACATTCCCTCCAATATTTCTAATTTTCCTTTTTTGTCACATTAGCCAATCTGATAGGTGTGAGGTGGTACCTCAGAGTTGTTTTAATGTGCATTTATCTAATCAATAGTGATTTGGAGCATTTTTTTCTATTGACTTTGATTTCTTTGTCTGAAAACTACCTGTTCATATCCTTTGACCATTTATCAATTGAGTAATGACTTGTATCAGACTATAGTAATTTATCCAAGTAATAATTCATTACAACCAAATTGGCTTTATATTGGGAATGAAAGGATTAGGAAAAACAATCAACATAATTAATCATGTTAAAAACAAAACCATCTAAAATCAAGTGGTTATATTGATAGAAAGAAAATGCCTTAGATAAAGTATAATACTTTTATACTAAAAACCCCCAAAGTATAGGCATAGAGGGATTTTTTTAATTATCAAAAAAGCAGTTACCTAAAACCGAAAGCAAGCATTATGTGTAATGGGAATGCACTAGGACCTTTTCCAGTAAATATGGAAGTAAACCAAGGATACCCACTTTCCCCACCATTATTTAATACAGTTCCAGAAATGCTAGCAACAGCAGTAAGACAAGAGAAATAAATTAAAGGCATAAAGATAAGTAAAGAGAAGATAAAATTATCCCTTGTTTTCTGGTGATATGATGGTATACTTGGAAAATCCTAGAGAATCAGCAAAGATTCTAAATGAGATAATTAATAGCTTCATCAAAGTTGTAAGCTACAAAAATAAATCCTCAAAAATCAACAGCATTTATATCCAAGAAGCAATCATAGAAAGGGAAATCCCATTTCTAATAACTACAAAATGCATGAAACATCTAAGGATTGATCTACCAATGCACACAAAATACTTGTACTTATTCAATTACAATGTACTCCTTGAAGAAATAAAGAGCAAGTTAAATAGCTGGAAGAATATTCAATGCTCATAACTGGGAGATGCTGATATAATAAAAATGACAATGCTACCAAAGTTAATCTATGTTTTTAATGCTATATCAAATTACCCAGGGGAAACTTTATAGAACTTGATAAAGTAATAACAGACTTCATTTGGAAAAATAAAAGATCTAGAATATCAAGGGAAGTGCTTAAAAGAGGTAGGAATGAAGGGAAAGAGTACTTCTAGACCTCAAACTATATTATAAAGCAATAGTCATCAAAATCATCTGATATTGGCATAAAAATAGAGAGATAGATCAACGGAACAGGCCAGACAAGGGAGAATCAGAAACAATGGGGCTCAATAACTGTTTGATAAAGTAGAAAATATAAATAACCTAAGAAAGAACTTTCCCTTTTAAAAATAAAAATGGCTAAGAAAACCTAAAAGCAGTCTGGCCAAAATTAGGTTACTATCTATATATTTTTATACAAATATCAGATGATATATATGACTATTGCTTTATAAGTGAGTGATAGATCAACGGAACAGGCCAGACAAGGGACAACCAAACACCCACTAGACACTTACCCACACGG
>NW_027187327.1:4772913-4852146 GCF_028583685.1 Petaurus breviceps papuanus
TGTGTGTGTGTGTGTGTGTGTGTATACACGTATATATGTATACACACACACACACACACACACATATATATATATACATATACATATATATGCATACACACTCACACACACTACTCATTCCACTCTAGGAAATGGTCAGAGGGTATGAAAAAGCAGTTCCCAAAAGAATTGGAAAGTATTACCATCTGCATGAAAGAACGTTCTAATCCCTAATAATAAGAAAAATGCAAATTGAAACAACATAAAGTTTCAACTAATGCCCTACAAAGTGGCAAATAGTCAATGTTGGAGGGATGATAGGACAAGAGGAGCAATAATTCATTTTTGGTAGAGCTGTCAATTGGTACAATCATTTTGGAAAGCAATTCGGAATTATGTGAATAAAGCAACTAAAATGTCCATACTCTTTGAAATAAGAGATTCTCTCACTAGGTTTAAATCTGAAGGAAGACCTTGACAAAAGAAAGTACATACATACACCCACACAAACACACACACATACATGTATGTATAGACACACTAAAATTTTTCAACAGTACTTTTCATGATAAAGACTTAGAAACAAAGTAATGCTCATCAGTTGGGGAATGGCTATACAAATTGTGGTACATGAATGTAATATAGTATTACTGTGCTGTAATATAGAAAAACATCAAAAAATCTACATGAACTGATACAGAATGAAGTAAGCAAAGTCAAGAAAACAATGTACATAATAACTGCAACTATGTAAATGGAAAAAAAATACAAAAATTTCAAAAGTGAATTGACAAAATTATAAAGATTAAGATTTGACAGAAGAAATATGACAGAACATGTTTCCCCAATCCACCCCTTTATAGAGATGAGAGATTTCAGGTGTTGCATATCATGCATATTTTCAAAATTTTTTGGTGTATTGATCAGTTGTGCTAATTTTTTTCCTTTTCTTTTTTTTTGCCTTTAAAAAATATTACTGTTAAATAAGTAGCTCTGTGAGAGGGACAGGGGAAAAACTATGATGATATAAAAAATATATATCAATACAAATTTATTTATAAAAACAATGCTGTTAATTTCCAAAAGCCATTTCTGAGTTGAAAAATCTATAAATTAATACAAAATTGTTGACTTAGAGAATGTTTTATGAATTTCTTTTTTATCTTGGCTCTTAATTTTATAAAAGTATTTCTATATAGTTAATTTCATTAAAAAAAATCTCTCCTGAAGCTTTTTTTTTTCCTCTCTCCTTAAGCAGATCATTTCTGCACATTGTAAATAGATGACTCAGATTACAGTTGGGCAGACATGCTCATTTGGACTGTAACAGAGATCATGTGTGGGTATCCAGTGTTGGGATACTGGCTCCTTCTCCCACTCTTTCTTTATTGAGTGACTGGGTCCAATAAAATATCTGCCTCAAGGGAGATGCATGGTGATGGTTGGGGCTGGTAACTTGGGAGAGACTAAACCAGGCAGGGGAGAAGAGCTTATGGTAAAAAAAACAAAAAAAAAAACAAAAAAAAAAAACAGTGACAACCAGAAAAGAAGAAAAAGACTGAGTTGATATGTTGTTGCCACACCCTACCATCTTGACTCCACTTCTCTTGAAACCAGAGAGATGACCTGAAAAGACTGGAAACTCATTCAAGTTACCAGCCTAGCCTGAGAAACTTTGGGACTCTGCTATAGAACTAGGAAAACTGACAGTAAGTTGGATAGAAAGGCACACTAGCCAAAAAGCAGTGGGCCAACCCAGGACTTGTGGGTAAAGAAAGGCCTGAGTCAGCTGACCCTTTTATACTTAGGATGATAAGTTGTCTCTGAGGATTCACAACCATCTTTGCAACTAGCAGTTGCTCATTCTAGGATTTCTATTTAATTTTCCCCACTTTAATAAGACTTTTCTATGTAATATTGTATCTAATGTATTTGAAAGCTGGATGTCTCCCTCATCATGCTAATGCATATTTCCCAGGTTTCCTGAGTGTGGAAAACAATCCAAGAGAGGGAGAAAACTCCCCAAATATACCTGGACTCTCTGTGCCATGAGAAGTCCCTGACACAAGGGTTACCTGTACCAGTCATTGACCTTCATAGATACAGAACCTACTATTAACATCCACTTTTTTTGATACCTCAACAAGTCTGTGACTTCAACAATCTGGGTTCTCCCACCAATAAGGCAGATTGCAATCTATCCATACCTTCCCATTCTGTGTAACTTTTGTCTGTGTTTTCCTACAAATCCTTCACTAGGCACACATTTAATGCTCTGGAGAACTTTCCTTTAGTTCTCTGGATTCTGCTTAGTCAGGAAAATCCTGCCTCAGACACTGGATATGTAATTTTGGGTAAGTCACTCAGTCTCTGTCTTAGCTTTTTCACCTATAAAGTGGGGATAATAATAGAACCCACCTCTCAGGATTTTTGTGAGGATTAAATGAGATATTTGTAAAGCATCTGCTCAATTCCTGACACATAGTAGGAGCTTAACAAATGCTTATTTTCTTCCTTCCATCCTCTTTCAGACTCAGTTTCTTCATCTCTAAAATGGGAATAATAGCACCTACCTCACAGAGCTATCATGAGGCTTAAATGAGATAAAGTATGCAAAGTGTTTTGCAAAACTTAAAATGTTATACAGACACTGGGTATCATCCTCATCCTCAGAATCATTACCATTGTTATTATTATACCAGTAAAGCACATAGATCTGCAGATCCATCTGGTTTCAAGATCCCTCCCAAGATAAACTCACTTCGAATCTCATCACCATGTCGCTAACTCAAACCTGGATATCACCTCCATTGGTTTTCTCTCCCCTCCCATTAGAGGGGTAGAGGGTGGAGTAACCAAAAGCCTTCCTTTATAGGGGGCAGAAATTGGATTCCCCACTTTGCATCTGTAGCTCTGAGTACCACCTGGCATCAACCCCTCCCTCTGCTTTCCAGCCTCTTTCTGTGCGTTGTCTTCCCCCATCAGATTGTAAGCTCCTTGGGGGCAAGGACTCTTTCTTTTTTAAATTTGTATCCCCAGTGCTTAGCACAGAGCCCAGCATATAGTAGGGACTTACTAATGTTTATGGAATTAAATTGAATCTTCCTTATTACTGATGTTCTCTCTATCTTCAGATTATCTTATATTCACTTGTCTGTTTGTTTGTTGTCTTCGCAGATTAAATGTAAACCCTTTGAGGGCAAAGACAGTTTGGTTTTGGTTTTTGTCTCTCCAGTACCTAGTGCTCACAGTCTTGCATATACTAGGCCCTTAATAATTATTTTTTGTTGTTGTTATTTTACTGTGGTGGTCTGTCTCCATTTACCTTCTGGTTTTTGTTGTTGCTGCTCAGTCATGTTCAGCTCTTTGTGACCTTGGCAAAGATACTGGGAGTGGTTTGTCATTTCCTTCTCCCATTCATTTTACAAATGAGGAAACTGAGGTAGACAGAAGTCAGACTTGTTCAGGGTCACTCAGCTAGTAAGTGTCTGGGGCCAGATTTGAACTGACAAAGAGGAATATTCCTGACTCCAGGCCTGGCACTCTATTCACTGCACCACCTTGCTGCCTATACCTTCTGGAAAGGAGAGCTTATACGCAAACATTTGAACACCCTTACATCATATATGTCATTGTGCTTTGCAAACCTTAAAATGCTCTATAAATGCTAGCTATCCTTCAGTGAACTGACTTAAAAGGTTTATAGATAAGGCTATAGGAAGACTTAGGGAAAATGTCAGCATCCTTCATTTTTTTTGCTTTTTTGGAGGACAATTGGGGTTACGTGACTTGCCCAAGGTCACATGGCTAGTTCTTGTGTTAAGTGTCTGAGGCCAGATTTGAAGTGAGGTCCTCCTGACTCCAGGGCCAGTGCGCTATTCACTGTGCCACCTAGCTGCCCCAAATGTCAGCATCTTAAAACCATTCTAGCTACCAAACCATAGGACCTTGAGTTTCTAGAAGCACCAAAACAAGAGTCCACTTTGGTTTGGTTTCACTCAAACGGTGAGAAAAAGCCTGGCGTGGAACTAGGAAGTCAGTCAGCAATAGCCTAGTGGACCTAGCAGGGTCCCAGCAGGTGGCCCATCATTACTGTGTGTTTTAATATGGTCCAGAAAACCTTGGCCAAGCATCTGGATTTTTATAGTTGGGCTAAATTCAGCAATTGCTCCATGTGTGATTCCTATTTTTGTGTGTAATTAATAAACTGCCAATTGGAAGCCCTGTGGTGCCCAGCTTCTGCACATTTTGCATTCTCCTACAGCAAAACTGGAAAAAAAAAAGTTGACTCTTTTTTCATTTCTCTTTTATTATGGAGATTTTAAAATTTCCTTTCATTATTCAGGACTCAAGGCCATTTCTCTTGCAAATTTTGGTTAACTAAAAGTCTGTCTTCCTGTCCCAGGAGATGTAAAAATTTACTTAGAGCTTTAAACTTTCCTTAGAAAGGAAGGCAGAGGAAGAACCTCAATTGTCCCTGACTCATTTGCGACGAAAATAATCCTCAATCAACCTCTTTGTGAATCCTCTAAATGTAACTTAATATGTAACCTGACTTAGTATTTATATATAGAGTTTGGTAAAGTTTGTTCATTATGGGATGCTTGAGATTATGAATCTGTTTAATTAAATTCATTCAACTTTTATGACATTAAAGGAAGTATAAGATCATGAATCTCTCTTTAATTTTAAGGTCTAAGAGGAATATACAAGATTGCAGTATGTAAAAAAATTATTTCTCTGTCACTCTGTTGTAATTTTGCCTACCAAAGGTCTTGTGAGACTCCTAAGAGGGGTTCATATTTTCTCTGAGACCTGAACCTATACTTGAGCATAATAATAAAACCCAAATATGTACCTCTATAATTTCTGTGTTGTGGTAAATACATATTTGACAGAAGTAACCTACCATGTGAACTCAGAGAGGAGATATTTCTCCCTTAATACTCCCTATCACTTATTTTTCCTCTCTTAAAAACTCAGATCACTGGAAGCCATTCCTTCCTATTCCAGCCTTCAGTTAACCAACCAAACTAGACATCTGGGGACCACATTTTTTAACTGCTGGAAAGACCCCCTACTGTTAAAAGAGCCTCTTTCTTAACAGAGTTGTCTCAGGGAGCTTGAGAAGAGTGGTGGCAGCAAATTCCTCTCCCCCACACAGAATGACAAAACTTTCCCCAGTCTGTACCTTAGTTTTCTCATCTATAAAATGAGGAAGTTGGACTAAGATTCTCTAAGGGTTCCTGCCAGCTCCAAGTCTATGATTCACGTACCTTCACCAGCTGGGAACGGCCCAGCCATAATCCTGGCTCCCTTCTGACATGAACTTCTCAGCCTAGGGGAGCTATCCGGATGTTTTTTATATAAAGCTATCTTCCCACACCTGTGGTGGTGGTGGTGGTGGTTGTTTTTAAAGTTATTAGGTTGCAACATACCATACATACTTTGCTGTCATCCAAAAAGGGAATGAGAAAGGTAGAAATGGGAACTTTGGACCTCACCATATTTACCAGTACTGAAACCCTGAGTGGTGACTGTGTTCTTTTGGCATTAATAACGGTTCATGAAGATAAGGAAGCTTTGAGCAGAGAGGGGATGTGTGTGTGTGTGTGTGTGTGTGTGTGTGTGTGTGTGTGTGGTCTTTAAGGAAAAATGAATCATGACCAAACATGATTTCAGAGGACTGATGATGAAGCCTGCCTCCCCTCCTCCTGACAGAGAGGTGATAGATTCAAGATGCAGAATGAGACATATGTTTTTGGACATAGCCAATGGGGGAATTTATTTTGCTTGACTGTGCATATTTATTACAAGGATTTTCTTTTTTCAATGGAGGAGAGGAAGGTGGGAGAGAGAGAAGATAAAGGCTTGTTAATTGAAAAAAATACATAGTTTTTAAAAGAAGAAAGAATAAGGAATAAACCCCTGTATGAATGCTGGATTCCTGAGATCCCAGCTTCAAAAATGCTCCATGAATGGTGACTGAGTACAAGTCCATGAATATGTAATTAGGAACCCAAGTTACCAAGAAGATGAGCCAAGAAAAAATTACTGACATTTGACTCAGTTTCTATTCTTTCTGACAGCAGATTAAAGCTGTCCAGGACAGGGCTGTGGCTTATGACTCATTTACCCATTTAGACACTACCAGCCAAAGTGCACTTCAACAAAGAAGGTCCAGCTGGATGTGCCCAGCCCAGGCTGTTCTAATATAGAAGATAATTGAATTGCAAATTTTGATTTTTAAAGGGCACGCAGATTGAGCATCTGGTTTCATGCACCAAACAAACATGTAAATATTTTGGATATATTTTTTCCATCCTAGACTGAGCAGCTTAAAGCCCAAAGATATAGTTCCTGCAGAACTTTGAAGCATAGAAATAAGGTAGCTTCCTCCTGATTAATTGACACTAATCTAGCCTTTGAATCAATGTCTTAGTGCTGCCCTTGAAATAATCCCCAGTATTGGAAACTGTGAGATGGATGAATGGACATACACTAACAGATTTTTCCACATTGCCTTTGGGAAAAAAAAAAAAACAGAAGGATCAGTTTACTTCTCAGCAAAGCCTTAGCCTTGGGGCTAATGGGACAAATGAGGCTACCCACTAGCATGTTGCAAATGGTGATGTACCCCAGGATATAGATATCTTGGGACATGCTTCCTCCCCATGGAAACTGTTCTGTATCATGGACGTTATGGTTTAGTCAAACTGGCCTTTTCTCTCTTCCACATACAGCATTCTGTCTCTCATTTCCATACCTTTGCATTGGCCATCTCTCCATGCCTGTCATGTACTCCCTCCTTACCTTTGCCTCACAGAACCTCTCTCTTCCTCTAAGACACAGATCGTTGCCTCATCATTCCATGAAGTCTTGTTATGATCCCACCCAATTGCTAGTGCCCTCCGTCCTGTACTACTTTTTTATTAATTACATATATGTGTGTAAGATTAATGAGATATAAGATCTTCCCTGCTCATTAATAGGCCTCACATGGAGCTCTGAAACAGAGCCAATTAGACTCTGGGCCCCATACTTTTCCAATTAAGTGCTGATTTTCAAGCTTCTCAACACTAAGATTATCAAGTCTTTGATTGGAAAAGGTATATTTATTGTACTACTTGGAGGGAGAAGTGTGAGCAGACAGAGATGCCTACTGAGACAGAAGCAGAGGAAGGGAAGAACTTGCCTAGGGGAACTTGCTTGTGGGGAGACTTGACAGAGAGAAAGCTTGTGATGTTAGCCACTCCCTGGATTGGTAAACCTTGCTTTTTGGTATCCCAATAGCAATGTCCTAAATAAATTCTTTGGTTTTGTCTTGGAGGAGAAGGGTTTATTATATTTTGTGAACAAACCCTGGGAATATGTATGCATATATGCATATTCATAGCAACTACTATGGGTATTGCATTGGCGTTACAGTGTGTGTGTGTGTATTACATATATATGTATATTCACATATATATTAGCATACTCTTATATGTGTACAACATTTCTCTTGAATGTAAGATTGTTGAGAATTGCCATTTTGTTTTCATTTTTTGCTCTTTTATCCTCAGTTCCTAGAATAGTACTTACCACATAGTGTTTAATTAACATTTGTTGATTGATTGTCCTTCATTAGTCTTTTCTGGCCATCCCCTCCCCAACTCAAACCACCACATTCAGGGACCTATGCTGCTTTTCTCCCTGGACATACCTTCCCCAACCCATTTAGGATTAAAGACTGATTCTCTAGGGGAGTGGGTACTCCCTTTCCCAGAAAAACCATGGACTAATTGTTCTCTAACCTGCTATCATAGCTTCTCTCACTACCTGGTGTTCCCTTCACTGTACCATTGCTGTCTCTTGAATTATTTTTGCTCTAGGTAAAGAAATTCCCAATGATAACCATAGTACTCAGTGAAAGCAGGGTTCATTCTGGGGAGGAAATGTCAATCATCCTTAGGGAAAAAGGCTTGGGTATCATTTTCTTTTTTTTTCCTTTTTCTTTTTTCTTTTGGAGGGGGGAAGGCAGGGCAATTAGGGTTGTGACTTACCCAAGGTCATACAGCTAGTAAGTGTTAAGTATCTGAGGCCGGATTTGAACACAGGTCCTCCTCACCCCAGGGCTGGTGCTCTATTCACTGTGCAACCTAACCGCCTGCCCTCCTGTCCCCCCCACCCCAGTTTTATTCTTTGTGACATTTTTTTGCTTCTCTTGGAGAACCTCAGGCCACTTGCAATCCTTCCTTCCTGGAAGGTTCCCCTTCCTCGCCTCCAACTCCTGGTTTCCCTGGCTTCCTGCAGGACTCAGCTCAAATCCTACTTTGTGAAAGCAGCCTTTCCTCCTCTCCACTAATATTGCCTTCCCTCTACAATTACCTTCTGTTCACAATATACTACATACACACACACAGAGTAAATGTACATAGTTGTCTGAATGTGAGCTCGATAGATACATTGGTAAACACACATATAATAGATAAATGGATTAGACAGAGATAAATATCATAAATAAATACAGATACAGAGATAAATAAATACAGATACATGTGTAAATAAATAGCTAGACAGACAGATAAACAGACATACAAAAATAGGAAAAATAGATTTGATAGAGAGACAAATAGACAGATAAAGCATTTAGCTATCCTCTCCAGTTGTATGTGAGTTCCTTGAGGACAAGGGCCATGTTTTTGTGTTTTTTTGGTATCTGTAATGTTTAGTATGGAGGCAGTTAGATGGCTCAGTGGATAGAGCACTGGGCCTGGCATCTGGAACACCTGAGTTTAAAATCTGGCCTCAGATACTTACTAGCTAGGCAAGTCACTTAATCTCTGTTTGCCTAATCTGCTGGAGAAGGAAATGGAAAACCACTCCAGTATCTTTGCCAAAAAAAATAAAACCCAAAATATGGAATCACCAAGAATAGAGCGTGACTGGATGACACAACAACAACAACTACAACAACAAATACCTAGTAGAGTGTGTGGCTCACAGTAAGTGCTGAATAAATGCTTGTTGACTGACTGATCGACTAGTCTTCAATCAGCCAAACACCTGAAATCTTGGGACTGAATTTTCTCCCTCTGAAAGGACTCCTACTGGGAGAAGAGAGACTTTTCCCTAATAATTGTCTCATGGTCTGTACTTATTGCATGTCAATTCTAGAAGAATGAATTGAGAGGAATATTGTTTGTTCTTCATTTTTAAAGAAGACCAATGACATCACAATCTTGGGGTAAAATAGTGGAGGATAGGTGATGTCTTGACCTGTGTGTGAAATGGATTTAAGTGAGACAGAGTTGGGCAATGTCACCAGCCTCACTCTCTCTCTCTCCCAGAGTCATTGAAGTCCAGTGGCAGGACAACTAGTGATGGCCTGGGTTGAGGTGGATGAACTTGGCATCTTTGATATCCGACAAAGCTTTAAGTGCTACACAGTGCCTGATTCAGCGGCCTTTGTGACCATTGGATCAAATTGTTTTCATCCACCCATTCAGTGGGGGGAAGTCTTCCCATGCATGGAGTAGACATTCTTCTGACTCATCTACAGGTTTTCAGCCTGTCAGTTACCCTCAACCTGATTTAGCCTGTCTGTGAAGATGGTTTATGAGTCCTTGTGTGGCCGCTACACATGCTACAACTTCTTGGAGCCACATGTGAGAAGAATTCTCATTGAAAGGAATATTAATAAGGGTAATCTCCAAGTGCCTTCTCCAGCTGGGAAAGAATCTACCTTATTCCTGTGTCTTCCTTTTCAAAAGTTGAAGGGCTAGTTTGGCAACTACTATGTGTATGTATGTGTCTGTGTGTCCACATAATACATATTTATATATGTGCATATATGAATATGCACATATATGTACAATCCATTCTTTCTGACAAGCCCTCATATGGTCCTATAGAACTCAAAGATTTTTATTTTAATTGTAACCATGAACTGGGAGGGAAGGAGAGAGTAGTCTAAGGATGGGAACAGATGGCAGGATGTCCAGGGTAGATGATATGAGAAATATAGTCAGAAGCTAGCTAAAAATAGTGGTGTAGGTAGGTTTGTAATAACTCAAGCCAATACAGGCAGCCTAGCCCCAGGGCAGAGTTCTAAAAATGAATGGATTAACTTCCTAAGAAGGTTGGCAGTATGGTTTCTAGAGGTCTTGGTACTAAGAGTTGCTACATAAGTGATTCCACTTCCAGGGCAGATGGTAATATTAGTATCTGGGGTAGATGACAGTATGACAGATACATAAGAAAAATGCCCATTACTGTAAATAGGACCTCTTATAGTCAAGGTGGAGAATTGGGCTCAGTTACAAGCTCCAACACCAAGTGATCATGTTACTTGCTTCCCCTTGAATGTGCTATTCTGTCTCTTATTTCCGTTCTTAGTATAGGATATCCCCATGTGTAGAATGTACTCCCTCCTCATTTACACCTCTAAGAATCCCTAACTTCATTCTGAGGCTCTTATGGGAACTCTTTCCTGATCCCCTCAGTTTGTGCTTGCTTCCTTCTCCTTAAATTATGTATATGGTTATCTATTTACATATTTACAACATAGTGTAAACTCTTTGAAGGAATAGATTAAAATTATTCCTTCTACATTGTGGGAGTTAGGGGCATGGTGACCCTGTGATCTGAAAAATCTGTGTAAAAATTTTTGGCTCTCCCTTGATACCAGAGAAAAAGTCTAGATCATTATGGTATTAAAATATAAAATATTTATACAACACTATCCATATAATTTATGCATTTCTTAGTTTCTAAATTTTTTTTTCTGTGTGTTGTCTGCTGGCCATCACCTGTTGCCTGCAGCTTCCAAAAAACTCCCAGAAAATTCCTATTTAATTTCTTATGCTGACCCACAATGCCAAAACCACAATGGAGAAAGTCACGATGTGGAAGGGATAATTTTATTTAGGTTTTGGTTTTGCATCCTAAACACTTAGCAGAATGATCTGCACAAAGAAAGCATTTAATAAATGCTTGTTGGATTAGACTGGACTGGACCTGAGTTTGGAATCTTACTTCCTATTCTTCCTACCTATGAACAAATTGCTTAACCTTTCCAAACCTGTTTCTTAATCTGTAAAACTGGCATCATCATCATCATTATCAAATTGTTCACCACTGACAGAGAGTTTCTGGGATTTTGAAAGCTTAAGTGGCTTGTCCATGATTCCATAATATGTGGAAGAGGGAGGACCTGAATCCAGGTCTTTCTGGCTCCAAGGGTAGCACTCTATCTGTTACAACGTCCTGCCTTTCCAGGCTCTTACTAAGAGAAGGCAATATTTAGAGAACTCCTAACTGACAGAAATCATCTGTCATAAAGAGTTCAGTGATTGACCTGCTCAGAAGCAGAGCCAGCTTACTTCTGGGGACCATCAATGAGTGCCGTGATGTTGTGCTCAGTGGCCCTTGTTACTAAAGATATGCTCACATTAATTCATCCTTTGGCAGCAACTAAGTTTCTGAAGAAATATAATTCTAAAACTCAAACAGGCTTCAAATTCTTTACAAGAAACAGATATTTTGCACATTGGGATAATTTATTTCATATTTTCCAACCATCTGATACTCTTTTCCTGAGGCTCTATTCCTTTTCTCTTTAATTCTCCACAAACTCTTCAATGAAAAGCTGTAACTGTATTCAGCTTTAGAGAGGGAGTCACTGCATGCACGCATGAAATTGTATATTTTAATAGACCTTTTAGACTTTCATTAAGTTAGACCCCAATGTCCCTTGATCATTCATTTAATAACCAAGTTTGGTTTAGTTAAAAGATAATCTTGAAGCAACCTCCATCATGTTCTATTTGCCAATTTCTTACTAATGACATGCTCAGCTTTATGCTTCACTTTATTCTTTGCTCCTTCTTAAAAATAGCTCAATATTCCCAATTAGAATAGATGAGAATGTTAACTTGAGAAGGAAGTAACTGGAAAGGATGCTTAGTAAGTCAGCTACAATCTTCCTGAATGTTATTCATAGTCATTTGGTCAGAAAGGTAGTGGATAAATGCCCAAGGTCATGGTTTTTCATATCAAGTTAAGTCAACCAGTGCTTAGAATGTAAACATTATGCTAAGTTTAGGGGATACAAAAAAAAAAAAAAGCAAAAACCAGTCCTTGCCTCAATGAGCTTATTGTCTAATTGGGGAGATAATATGCAAACAGCTATGTACATACAAGATAAATACAGATTAAATTTTAATAACTTCTGGGGGAAGGTTCTAGCAGTAGAGGGTGGGGAAATAGAGTAGGGAAGGCCTCTTGCAGAATTTGGGATTTGAGCTGAGAGATGACTAGATCCAGGGAAGCTAAGAAGCTGAGACCATGAGGCAGTACATGCCAAGTGTTGGGGACAGCCAGTAAAAAGGCATGGAATCATTTGGGAGATGGAGTATTGTAGCCAAGGAAAAGAAAGGAGGTCATTGTCACTGGATGACAGAGTACAGGGAGAGAAGTAAAGTATAAGAGGAAAAATCTAAGAAGAGGCTAGGTTGTAAATAGTTTTAAAAGCCAAGCAAAGGATTTAATATTTTTATTGAATAGAGGAGTGATGTGGTCACATGGCCTTTGTGGTGTTTTTTTTTTCTTTTAAAAAGCTCATACCTTGATAGGAATGAATTTGTAGTGATAGTAATCACTCACACTTAGCTCTCTGAGAAGCAATATGACCTAGTGGGTAGAGATGACTTCAGAGTGAGGAAGACCTGACAGGTTTTATTTACATGATAATAATAGCTAAAATGTATATATCACTTAGTATGTGCCAAGTATTGTGCTAAGAGCTTTACAATTATTATCTCATTTGGTCCTCACAACAACCCTGGGAGGTAGGTGCTACTATTAAACCCATTTTTTAAAGAGGAAACTGAGGCAATCAAGGATTAAATGAAGCTAACATCTGTATGGTGCTGTGTACCAGACACTGTGCTAAGTATTTTCCAATCATTATCTTATTTAATCCTCACAGCAACCCTGGGAGGTAGGTGCTATTATTGAACCCATTTTTATAGAAAGGGAAACTGAGGCAAATAGGGTTTAAGTGATTTGCCCAAGGTCACATGGCTACTCTCAAAGGCCAGTTTGAACTCAACTCTTCTGACTCCAAGCCCCACACTTCAGCCACTACACCACCTATCTAGCCCTAATGAAATAATTCTATGATTGTGACCAAGTCCCTTAACTTCTTAGGGTCCCAAGAACATTTCTAAGACTATAGGTTGTAAAAGAGGGGCCAATCTGCCTTGGTAGAAGGTTTCTTCACTGGGAGTCCCCTATACACTGAAATCATAAGATTAGACAAAAACAAAAGGAAAACAAAAAGGGAAGATGGTTTGGTAATCTTACAAGTACTGAAAATAATCCTTTTGGGCAAGGTCCAATATGGACTTGACATGTCAAATTACATGCTACAATATGGTAAGGTTCTAATGAAGAGAAAATTGCCTCCTTTGCTCAGCCCTTTTCCACATTGAATTTGTTCCATTGGTGCAGTCTGTTTTAAAAGATTGAACTTTTGCTGTTTGTCCTTCCCTCACTGTGAGGAAATTCTCTTGCAGAGTCCTCAGAACTAGAGGCTGGTCAACATGCCCAGGGGGTCCTTTCAGCTTCCCTGGTACACAGAGAATTTGACTTGCTAATTGCTTTTGCTGCAGTTGGTTAAGATGTGGAAAAGTAGAAAAATTGAGAAAAAAATAGAATTGAAAGTCACCAGAAAATGGATATCAAGTCCATGTATATTATATTCAAGTTATGCTCAAACACACAACATGCCCATTGAATTGCCCTATGCATTGATATCATTTTGGAGACTTGGGCACCAATTAGATTGAACTTTATACCCAGTAGACTACTTACTTGATAATGAATGGGTTTCTGAATAACTAGATTTACCATTGGAGCCATTAATTGACAGATAAAAAGCACATTCTCCTGATTGATTGTGCTTTTACTATAAAAGATAATTATTAAAATAACCAACTGTAAACATTAAAGAACATAATATTTTAAAAGATGATAAGGGGGTGAGGGAAGTTGGAAGCATACACTTTTGAAAAGGGACAGGGTCAAAGTAGAGAATAGAACAAGCCGGGGGTGGGATAGGATGGAGGGAAATATAATCAGTCTTTCACAATATATCCACTATGGAGATGTTTTGCATAGCTATACATGTACCACCTATATTGAATTGCCTATCTTCCCAGTAAGGGTGAGTGACAAGGGAGGAAGGGAAAGAATCTGGAATTCAAAGTTTCAAAATCAAATGTTTAAAAAATATTATTATTATTTTACATGCAACTGGGAAATTAGATATACAGGCACTGGGGTATAGAGATTCATTTTGCCCTACTAGAAAGTTGGAGTGGGGATGGGGAGGGGGTATACAGTGGGAGCACTGTTTTGGGGTGGTGGGTAGGGAAAGATGGGGAGAAAATATGTAACTCAAAATCTTGTGGAAATGAATGATGTAAACTAAAAAATAAACACAAAATTTAATTTTAAAAAAGATGATAAACAGTTTAGAACAGAATTTTTAAAAATATAGAAATCCTTGGGTCTACTAAGTGCAGCAGCAGCCCTTCTTTCTCCACAGTGGTCAGCTATGACCCCTGACTCCCCAGCAACCATGTCAAAGGGACCCACAGTTGGCAGTGATCTCAGCACCACTTACTCCTGTGTAGGAGTCTTCCAACATGAGAAAGTGGAGATCATTGCTAATTAGCAAGGAAACAGGACTACCCCAAGCTACGTCACCTTCACCGAAATAGGATGTTTAATTGGTAATGCTGCAAAGAATCAAGTTGCAATGAACCCCACCAACACAGTTTTTGATGACAAACATCTGATTGGTCGCAGATTTGATGATGCAGTTGTACAGTCAGACATGAAGCATTTGCCTTTTATGGTGGTGAATGACGCAGGCAGGTCTAAGGTCCAAGTGGAGTACAAAGGGGAGATCAAAAGTTTCTATCCAGAGGAAGTATCTTCTATGGTCTTAACCAAGATGAAAGAAATTGCTGAAGCTTACCTTGGGAAGATGGTCACAAATGCTGTGGTCACAGTACCAGCCTATTTCAATGATTACCAACATCAGGCCACCAAAGATGCTGGAAACATAGCTGGTCTCAATGTGCTCCGAATCATCAATGAGCCAACTGCTTCTGCTACTGCTTATGGCTTGGACAAAAAGGTTGGTGCTGAGAAAAATGTGTTGATCTTTGACCTTGGAGGTGGTACTTTCTATGTCTCCATTCTTACCATTGAAGATGGCATCCTGGAGGTCAAGTCCGTAGCTGGGGACACCCACTTGGGTGGGGAGGACTTTGACACTGAATGGTCAACCATTTTATTGCTGAGTACAAGCAAAAGCACAAAAAGGACATCAGTGAGAACAAGAGGGGTGTTCGCTGTCTTCACCCTGCTTGGGAATGTGCAAAGTGTACCCTCTCTTGCAGTACTCAGGCCAGGATTGAGATTGACAGCCTCTATGAAGGTATCCACTTCTATACATCAATCACCCAGGCCCATTTTGAAGAGCTGAATGCTGATCTCTTCCATAGCACTCTGGACCCTGTGGAGAAGGCCTTAAGAGATACCAAGCTAGATAAGTCTCAGATTCATGACATCATCCTGGTGGGTAGTTCCACTCGAATCCCCAAAATCCAGAAGCTTCTGCAAGACTTCTTTGATGGCAACGAGCTCAATAAGAGTATCAATCCTGATGAGGCTGTTGCTTATGGTGCAGCTGTCCAGGCTGCCGTTTTGTCTGGAGATAAATCTGAGAATGTGCAGGACTTGCTGTGTTGGATGTCACTCCTCTTTCCCTTGGAATTGAAACTGCTGGTGGAGTTATGACTGTTCTGATCAAACGTAATACCACCATCCCCACCAAGCAGACACAGACCTTTACCACCTATTTGGACAGCCAGCCTGGTGTGCTTATTCAGGTTTATGAAGGCAAGAGAGCGATGACAAAGGATAACAACCTGCTTGGAAAATTTGAGCTCACAGGAATCCCCCCACACCCAGGGGTGTTCCTCACATTGAAGTAACATTTGACATGGATGCAAATGGCATCCTCGATGTTTTTGCTGTGGATAAGAGCACAGGCAAGGAGTACAAGATCACTATCACCAATGATAAAGGACATCTGAGCAAAGAAGACATTGAGCGTATGATCCAGGAGGCTGAGAAATACAAGGCTGAGGATGAAAAGCAGAGACAAGCTGTCTTCCAAGAATTCTGCTGAATCTTATGCTTTCAACATGAAAGCAACAGTAGAGGATGAAAAACTGCAAGGCAAAATTGGTGATGAAGACAAACAGAAGATCCTTGACAAATGCAATGAAATAATCAGCTGGCTGGATAAGAACCACACTGCTGAGAAGGAAGAATTTGAGCATCAGCAGAAAGAATTGGAGAACGTCTGCAACCCCATTATTACTAAGCTGTACCAGAGTGCAGGGGGCATGTGGCATGCCTGGGGGGTTTCCAGGGGTGGAGCAGCCCCATCTGGAGGTGCTTCTTCTGGACCCGCCATTGAAGAGGTCGACTAAACACCAGAAGAAAGAGCATTCCACACAGCTTTCCAAAAATTGAAGGACTCAAATTTGTAGCCAAGGCAGTAGTAGTTTAAAAATAACATTTAAGCTACTGTGTAAATCTGGGCATTCTGAATACTTGAATGTGTGCAAAGGGAGAGAAGTGAACAACATTGCACTTTATCAGTACTGTAAACAAGTGGAAATTCAATTGTCCTGAAAGATATATATATATATATATATATATATATATATATCCTTGCGTATCATTAAGCACCTTTCTCATGTAGCTGTTAACAATCTAGTTTTTCTTCCAGTTTTGAGGTCTCATTTCAATTTGCTCTAAATATTTATACCATACTAATTAAGTACCTTTTAGGGACCTATATACAGCTTTGCCCACCTTTAGGCAGTTAGCTGGTGTAGTGGATAGAGCACTTGTCCTGGAATCAGGAAGACCTGAGTACAAATCCATCCTCAGGTACCTATTAACTGTGTGACCTTGGGCAAGTCACTTAACTCTGTTTGCCTCAGTTTCCTCAATTGTAAAATGAGGATAATAGTAGTGCCTATCTCCCAGGATTGTTGTGAGAATCAAATGAGATAATATTTGCAAAGTGTTTAACACTTTGTGCCTGGCACATAGTAAGCACTATCTAAATGTTGGTTATTATTTATTAATTATCCAGTTCTGATGTTTCATTGTTCCCAGGCTTCAGGAAACTTAGTCAGTGGCCCTTACAGATGTTTTTCTACTATGTATTTAACATCCCCTAACAACAGAGCTCTCACTGCCTGATTACAACTGACTAAACTAGAGATCTGCTTATTCTTCCAAGTTTCCTCCTCTTAGTTCCATATTTCTCTCATGCATGTCATATTTTGCTTTTCAAGTAACTAGAAATTTAAAAATGCATGGATCACTTCTCTTGGGGAGATAAACTAACTCTTACTGAAAATTTTAAAATAATAAGACACTAAATTTTTCTGTGTCTCCACTCCTGTAGTCCATGAAGTCATGAAGACCAATAGTTCCTGGAATATTCAAATCCAGTGAAGTTGTCTAACAAAAACATTGGAGATAACCTAGTATCATGCTTGGCACATTAATAGACACTTAGTAAATGTTTATTAATTGATTGACCTTTGGCTCCACCCCCCTTAAGGGCACTCATTTAAATAGGCTGTCAATTTAATCTGGTAGCCTTAATTGCCCATATTCTATGTTGCTAAAAGGTCAATGCTCTTGGAAAATTCAGGGAGCTATAACATTGCTCTTCTAGCAAATAATTCCAAAACTTCCTGAATACGAGGACCGTAGATATGTATGGAATATAAGTCCAGTGTGCCAGCACACCCAGGCACATCCATAATCTATACATGCCAATGATAAGAAACCCTTTTACCATTAAAGTTTTTATATTCCATTTCTGCTCTACCACCCATCCTCATGAGCAGTAGTTGATCTCTCTATATCACAGTATCATAGACTTCACATATGAATGGATCTTAGGGACCACTAAGTCCAAATTACTCCCCTCCATTTTGCAGATGAGGAAACTGGGACACATATAGTGACTTGCCCAAGATCATACCACTAGTAAGTGTCTGAAGTGAGATTTGCACTTTGGTTCTTCTAATTCCAAATCCAGGGTCCTATCTATTACAATATGCTACCTCTCAACCACTACTGAAGAAAAGTGCATAATACATAAAGCAATTTATTTTTAAATGAATTTTTAACTTATTCATGACACCACCCTATATTCATTTGAAAAACAATAATGCATATATGCATGAGACTTATTACCTATTCAGCCTATGGATGATTTGTTTGCTTATTTATGTACTCACATATGAATTTCAGACCTTTCCAAAAACTCTGTGCTTGTTCCCTTAGGGGTCCACAGCCCAGGGCTAGAAACCATTGCAATACTTGTGAGGTCTTTTTTTTCAATTAGATGATCAGAAGGTAAATCTCTCTATACAGTGAACCTAGTAATATTAAAGAATCTCAATGTGGATTTTTTTTTCTTTTTTCAGTCTACCAGTGAAGCTGATATGTGAAAGCATATAACCAGAGAAAGGCTAAACAAATTGATGTACAGCTAGGTCCAATTAATATGAATAATGAATCATGTGGAGTGGTTGAAAGAATTTGAACTCATATTTCTTGAATTTGCAATTATGTAAAATATGGTAATTGGTACCAGTCAATGGAAATATACAGTGCAGATCTAAATAATTTAACCACTTTGGGGGAATTCCTTATTCACACTAATTGGGTCCTGTATATGAATGCCTAAGGATGCTATTGTACTCTAAGGAACAATGAATATGAGTATTTCAGAGAAACATCTGAAGATTTGTATGAACTAATGAAAACAAGGAAGGTATAACCAAGAGAACAGTTTTCACAATGACTACAATAAGGTCAACAATAGAAACATTAATGGTCAGCTGAACCCAGATTAACTATAATGACTAATGTTGGTTCTGGAGACTGGTAATGAAACACACCGCGCTCCTCTCAATAGAGAGGTGGGGCCAGGGGGAAAGCAGGATTGGCATAACTTGTATATGCTTAAAGAGAAGATCAGTTTATTCATTGGTTTGATTAACTGTTATTTTTTTTGTTGGGGAGTGATTAAGGAAGTGTATCAGGAAATAACTATGGTTCAAAAACAAGAAAACAAAGAATTAACATTTCTTATTAGAAAGCAAAATAGGTGATCTCAGATGGTAGATTTAAGCCTATCTTTTAATTGTGCTTTGTTCTTAGTTGCCAGTAAAAATACGGGTAACAGTTAGATTTACAAGTTTTAGTCATGACAAAATTGACTTCTCTCAGGGCCTCTCATAACAGTAGGCAGATGCAGTGAATGTCAACCTCTGCTTGAGGTTGCATATCTAATACAAAGAAAAACACCATCCATGGCCTAGCCATACCAGATCTAAAACTGTATTTTAAATTAGCAGTCATAAAAACTTCTTGGTACTGACCAAGAAATAGAGTGGTGGATGAGGATTAGGTTAGGTTCACAAGACACAATAGTCAATGACTATAGTTATCTACTGTTTCATAAACCCAAAGACTCCAACTTCTGGGAAAACTCATTATTTGACAAAAACTGCGAAAACTGGAAAATAGTATGACAGAAACTAGGCATAGACCAACATCTTACACCCTATACCAAGAAAAGGTCAAAAATGGATACATTTAGATATAAAGGCTGATACCATAAGCAAATTAGGAGAGCAAGGAATAATGTACCTATCAGATCTATGGAGAAGGGAAGACTTTATGACCAAACAAGAGAGAGACAACATTATGAAATGCAAAATGGATAATTTTGATTACATTAAATTGAAATGTTTTTACACAAACAAAGCCAATGCAACCAAGATTAGAAGGGAAGCAGAAAGCTGGAAAATAATTTTTATAGCCAGTGTCTTTGATAAGGGCCTCATTTCTTTATTTTAGTCTTTTTTTAATTTTTCAAATGCTTTATTAAATTCTGATTTACATCATTCATTTCCGCCAAATTTTGAGTTACAAATTTTCTCCACATTTTTCCATTACCCACCGCCCCAAAATAGCAGTCCAACAGGATATCCCCTCCTCCAATCTGCTCTCTCCCCTATCTTCTCCTATACCCCCTTCAACTTTTCCAGTAGGACAGGTGGATCTCTATGCCCCAGTGCCTGTATAACTTATTTCCCAATTACATGTAAAATAGTATTAATAATAGTATATATATGCATATATATGCATATATATATATATATAAAACATTTCATTTTAAGACTTTGAATTCCAGATTCATTACCTTCCACACTTACTGGGAAGATAAGCAATTCAGTATAGGTTGTACATGTGTAGCTAATGCAAAACATAACCATAGTAGATATATTGTAAAAGACTGACAGTATTTCCCTCCTCTCCTATCTCACCTCCCACTTGTTTTATTCTCTACTTTGATCCCTTCCATTTTCAAAAGTGGGTACTTCCAGCTTCCCTCCTCCCCAGCCTGTTCTCCCTTCTATCAGCCCCCCTCTCTTTCCACCCTATTTGGTGTGTATTTCATTCCGTCCCTGAGCCAAATTCAATGAGAATAAGGTTGACCCATTATTCCCTTTTACCATCCTATTCTTCCCCTCCATTGTAATCATTTTCCCTTGCCTCTTCTGTATGAGATAGTTTATCCCATTCTGTCTCTCCCCATCTCCTCTCATTATATTCCTCTCTCACCTCTTAATTTCACCTTTTAAGTATCACCCCTTCCTATTAAATTGGTCCTGTGCCCTCTATGTATACCTATAAACATATATACACACATTCACATATGTATTCATATACCTGCATACCCTCTGATATAGACATATATATATATTTATATTCGCTTCAATTATTTTCATACTGAGAAAAGTTTCATTAATTACAATTATCATTTTTCCACGTAGGAATGTTAATAGCTCAACTTTGATAAGTTCCTTATGATTTCTTTTCCCTGTTTACCTTTTCATGCTTCTCTTGCTTCTTGTATCTGAATGTCAAATTTTCCATTCAATCCTGGTTTTTTCATCAAGAATGCTTGAAAGTCCTCTATTTCACTGAATGACCATATTTCCCCCTGAAACTCTGATCAAATCAAATCAAAATTGATACTCAGTTTTGCTGGGTAGGTGATTCTTGTTTTTAATCCCATCTCTTTGACCTCCAGAATATCACATTCCAAGCCTTTTGATCCCTCAGTGTAGAATCTTCCAAATCCTGAGTTATACTAATTGTGTTTCCACAATATTCAAATTGTTTCTTCCTGGCTGCTTGTAATATTCTCTCCTTGATCTGGGAATTTTGGAACCTGGCTATAATATTCCTAGGTGTTTTCTTTTGGGGATCTTTTTCAGGGGGTGATTGGCTGGATTCTTTCAACTTCTATTTTGCCCTCTGGTTCTAAAACATCAGGGCAGTTTTCCTTGAGAATTTCTTGGAGGATGATTTCTAGGTTCTCTTTCTCTGATGATGGCTTTCAGGTAGTCCAATAATTTTTAAATTCTCTCTCCTGGATCTATTTTCCAGATCAGTGGTTTTTACAGTGAGATATTTCACATTGCCTTCTATTCTTTCATTTGTTTAACAGCATCTTGATTTCTCAAAAAGTCACTAGCTTTCATTTGCTCCAATCTAATTCTAAAGGAATGATTCTCCTCAGTGAGCTTTTGAGATTCTTTTTCCATCTGGCAAATTCAGCTTTTTAAGGCATTCTTCTCCTCATTGCCTTTTTTAGCCTCTTTTTCCGTCTGAGTTAGTCTGGTTTTTTTTTTAAAGCAATTGGGGTTAAGTAATTTGCTCAAGGTTACATGGCCAGTTATTTCTGGGTGTGGTGGTAAGTATCTGAGCCTGGATTCGATCCCAGGTCATCCCGACTGTGGGGCCGGTGCTCTTACTCACTGAGCCACCTGGCTGCCCCTTAGTCTGTTTTTAAGGTGTTATTTTCCTCAGTCAGGCTGTTGACCCCCATTTCATGATTTTCTTGCATTGTTCTCATTTCTCTTACCAATTTTTCCTCCACTCCTCTTATCTGCTTCTTAAAGTCCTCTATGGCCTGTAACCAGCTTGTATTTTTCTTGGAAGCTTTTGGTGCAGGAATTCTGACTTCACTGTCTTCCTCCTGTTCCATGCTTTGCTCCTTTTTGTCCCCAAATTAGGAGTCTAATGTTGGATTGCTTTGCTTCATTTGCTTCCTTTGCCTGGTCATGTCACCACTCAATTACTTGACTTTTGGTCTTTTGGCCCAGTAGGACTCTGCTACCAGACAGGGGAGATTCTGTCCCAAACACTGGGGTTTTCTCACTGCCTGAGGTGTTAGTTGGGTGCCCTCTCTGAAGCCTCCACATGCTCTGGCAAGCTTGTCATACAACCCAGGACCTCCACCCTAGACTGCAATCCAGATCGAAGGAGGTTAAAGCAAGAGCGATTGCCCCTCAGACTGGTCGCTTGGTCCCCCTACATTCTGCAGGCCAGGAGCTGAAGCTGCCACATGGTGGGGGCTGTACCACAGCCCTCAGCGGCTTCTTGCCCCAGGGACAAAAGCTGATGCACTCCCAACTACTGGGTCCCAAAGTCCACACTGCACTGACCTCTCACTTTGTCCTTAGCATCTATGTGTTGATAATTCTGGATCGCCACAGCTGCTGGTGATCTGGAGTCCCTCCAACTGGTGGTTGGTCAGGCCTACCCTGGGGCTAAGACCTCAGTGTGGGGATGGTCTGGGCTCCCAGAGCGCTGCACTGGCCCATTCCTGCAGGCCTGCTGAGCTGTCCTCAGTAGGAGGTTAGCTTGTCTGTGTCATTTTGTGGGTTCTGTAGCTCCAAAGTTTGTTTAGAGTCCCCTTTTATATGAATTGGAGGTGGTGGGAGCCAGAGCTGCACAGAGGTCCTGTTTCTATTATGCCATCTTGATTCCTCCCCCTAAAGACCTCATTTCTAAAATGTATAGATAACTGAGTCAAATTTATAAGAATACAAGTAATTCCCCAATTGGTAAATGGCCAAAGGACATGAACAGATAGTTTTCAGATGAAGAAATTAAGACTATCTATAGTGATATAAAAAAGCTCTAAATTGCTATTGATTAGAGAAATGCAAATCAAAATACCTCTGAGGTACCATATCACACCTATCAGATTGGCTAATATGACAGAAAAGGAAAATGATAAGTGTTGGAGAAGATGTGAGACTAATGCGTTGTTGGTACAGTTGTGAACTAATCTATCCATTTTGGAGAGCTATTTGGAATTATGCCCAAAGGGCTCTAAAACTGTGCATACCTTTGATCCAGCAATAGTACTACTAGATCAGTATCCCAAAGAGATCATAAAAGTGGGAAAAGGACCCACATGTACAAAAATATTTATAGCAGCTCTTTTTGTGGTGGCAAAGAATTGGAAATTGAGGGCATGCCTGTCAGTTGGGGAATGACTGAACAAGTTGTAGTATATGAATGTGATGGAATACAATTGTTCTATAAGAAATGATAAGCAGGTGGATTTCAGAAAAACCAGAAAGACTTACATGAACAGATGCTGAGTGAAGTGAGCAGAACCAAGGGAACATTGTTCATAATAAGTCACATTGTATGATGACTGACTTTGATACACTTAGCTCTCCTCAGCAATACAATGATACAATTTCAAAAGACTCTTGATGGAAAATGCTATCCACATCCAGAAAATGATCTATGGAATCTAAATGCAGATTGAAGCATACTATTTTCTCTCTCGCTTTCTTGGTTTTTTTTTCCATTTCTTGTGGTTTTTCCTTTTTGTTCTGATTGTTCTTTCACAGCATGACTAATATGGAAATATGTTTAATATGAATGTACATTATAGACTATATCAGATTGCATGCATCTTGAGGAGAGGGGAGGGGAAAGAGGGAAGATTCGGAACTCAACATCTTATAAAAGTGAATGTTGCAAACTAAAAATAAAGGAATAAAAATTTGAAAAAAACATTCAGAATGAAACCAGGAGAAATTGCAGAAGTTCATAGATAAAATAATTTTAAGCCTTCAGCTATTCTGTATGTTTCTTGTCCCTAGCCTAGTCTGAAGTCTATTGTTCCTATGATGGTCACAATTCTTTTATTTTAATCTAATAAACCTGCATTCAGATATCAAATTATGTATCTACCCAGATACCTCTCTCCCTTTCAGAGTTGTCCTTTTAATGCTATGTTGTACTACCTGGTCCAGCCAGAATGTCTTCACCTATTTTTAAAAAGACAATCCAGCCCATTGTTTAATTATACTAAAAGAAAAACAATTTATATTCAATTGTTTTAGTTTTTAAATCACTTGATATTTTATCCATGGGCAGCGTTGTCTGAGCCATGAAGAGTTAAATACTATCATCAAAGTAAAAATACCACTAAGCAAGATAGAAAGTTACTATGAAGGCCCCATTTGCTATTTCTATATGAAATCAATAAAACACAGATGTATAAAAGAGGACATACCCAATAAATAAATTGTTGCAGAGGGTGGAGATATGGGGAGGAAGGAAGAAAAAAAAGAAAAGGAAAAAAGGATGAAAGGAATGATGAAGGAAGAAAGGCAGGAAAGAAATTAAGTTCTCATTAACAGACAGTTAAGTACCAGGGATATAGATGCAAAGAGGCAATATAGTCCCTACCTTCAAGTAGCTTACATTCTAATTATGGAAGATAAATGAGCTGGAAAGCAGGGGCAGAGGGCAACCTAGGTGACTGGGAAAGGGGAAAAGTCCAGTTGAACATGTAATGAAGCATGACTGGGACTTCTGAAACAGTGATCTCTGTAGACAATCACCAGCCAGCATAGTAGGGCCTCAGAGGAGAGGATTCTCCAGAGAAGGGGATTAGTAAAGAAGAAACAGACAGTGAAGTTTTATGCTAGGCAGAATATAGTGCAAAAACCAAGAATTATTTTTGGGAGTCAGATAACACATGATAAAGTCAGGAATGTGAACCAGAAGGGTAAAACGGGATGGCTTTGTCTTCTTCACTTAGCTTTTGCTATTGCTCAACTTTATTTCCTTGCTATCTTGGCAGTGAGGTGGGCTTTGTAGTTGTGGCTTCCACATAAATAACACTGATGAGCTTTTATTTTTGAGGGGCAGTCTTGAAATGGGCCTCCCAGTTCTACAGGCTTAAAACCTAGGTGTCATCTTCCACTCCTCACCACCATAGCTAATTTGTTGTGAATTTGAGTTCCATAACATCTCTCCTGTATGCACCCTTGTCTTCTCTGACACTGCCACCATCCTGGGGCAGGCCCACATTACCTCAATCCTAGACTATTGCAGTACTGTGCTGGCTGGTTTTATTGCCTTAAGTCTCTCCCCACTTTAGTCCATCTTCCACCCAGTGGTCAAATAGATTTTCCTAAAGTTCAGGTCTGGTCATGTCCCCATCACACACACACACACACACACACACACACACACACACACACACACACAAAATCACATACCCCAGTGGCTCCCTACCAACCTGCAGGATCAAATTTTAAATCTTCTGTTTGGCATTCAAAGACCTTCACAATCTGAGCCCCTCCAACCTTTCCAGTACTCCTAGACCTTACACTTTCCCATGTACTCTGTGATCCAGTAACAGTCCTCCTCACTGCTCCTCAAACAAAAGGTTCCATCTTCAGATTCTAGGCATTTTCATTGACTGTCTTTGCCTAGAATGTTCTCCTTCCTCATTTCTGGATCCTGGCTTCCTCCAAAGCCCAGCTAAAATCTCACCTTTTACAGGAAGCCTTTCCTGATCTCCTTTCCTCTGTTGGTTATTTCCAATTTATCTTGTATATAAATTAGACCATCTTTTGCCTTTCTTTGTATTTCAAGTGCTTAACAGAGTACTTGGCACATAGTAGGCACTTAATAAGTGATTATTGATTGACAAATTCAAGTTGATCAATAATCCACTATTTTTTTTTCTTCTTGCCTCTGGATGTACAATAAAACCAATTCTGCCAATTATTTTATTTACTTTTCCAAGAAGAGCTTGTGAACCTTCCTCCCATTTAATTGTAATTTCCTTTTTGTTCGCTGGTTTCATTTTTGCAAGGCCATCAAGATTTCTAAGAGTCAGTGCCATCAGTATTATATCTATTCTCTTTTTTCCGGACAAAGATTTTATGTTTAGAGTCCCAGCTGATAAAGTGATATTTATAGACAATCTAAAAACTGATCCTTAGCATTCTTTGTCCCCCTTTTTGATCACTTTGCCTCTGCAGGGGTGGAAAGGGGTTTCAAGGGAATGAAGGCTAATTTGCATTGTTCTTGGCTTCATGAATTGTCAAGGTCAAAGAATGAATTACAAAGTGATCTGTATTGATGATGAACCTCTTCATGCTTAGGTAGACTAGTCTTCAGAAAATTTAAGGTCTTTTGCTGCTATCTTCCTAGAACATCCCAGTGCTTTCACTTAATTGATATATAGACTTTGAGAATCTAGGGGAATCACTACAAGTGTCAGAATAGGATTTTGTGGAGGAAATACATTTTTATTACCAATAACTCTATTAACTATAATGCCAATGGATGACAAATATATAATAATATATGTGATCATATATAGTATTGAATGAGATAAGATTTGTAAAGCACAGTGCCTGGCACATAGTAGGTGCTATATAAATATTAGTTAGTAGTAGTAGTAGCAGTAGCAGCAGCAGCAGAAGAAGTTCACAAAATAGTTTGCATATATAATGAGGTACTGGCCAACCTAACCCTTATGAGAACACTTAGTGTGCTTGACTGGTGAAATTCCCATGTATGTTTCACAAAATGAGCAACTACAACTATTTCTGGTCTGCTAACTGTATGATGAAGATACGGACTTTTAATTGACTGTTGATCTGGAACTGGGTATAAATTCAAAAGGCACTAAATGGTCAAGGCTCCTCTTTCCTGCCTGGCTGGTTCGAGTGAAGAATGCATGTCGACTGAGGTAAAGAATTTCTCCAGTAGGTCTCCACAGAAATGAAGGGCACAATATTAATCCTGGAGGAGCCCCAACATGTAGCCTGTATTAGCTGTGTCACTCTTTCTTGGCTCCCTTCAATTCACTGCTATGGTTAGTCAGGCAGATAGCTTAGGATTTTGCTCTTTACCAGGCTTGGCTAGACACAAAATCTATCATTGGCTCCAGCTCCCAGACCTCTGGCAGCTCACTCTCCCATCTTTTCAAAGGCTGTATCCTCATCTGATTGATACTCCTTCTCCTAATAGTAAGAAAGAGCCATACATAGCCAGAAAGAATGGAAGTCCATTTCACAGGCTGTATGTGGGGCCTCATGTGGCAGAAATATTGGAGCCCTTCACATCTCTGGTATTCCACTGGTGAGATTATTCAGCCAAGATTCTGGATCCTATAAACAAAGGTTATCTTTTAACTTTGCTACATTTGAAAGTAAACTTGGTAGAGGAAATGCTTTGTACCAAATGCTCGAAGGTTGAATCCACTTTCCCCAGAAAACAAGCTGGTATAGAAAAGAATGTTCCCCAAGGAGTTAAAGGGCATGGTTTGCACTTCTGTCCTTGTTCTCTTAGTAAATATAGATTTTTAAAAACTCATTTATATTAATTGGTTAAATGATAGTGGAGTGCTAGTCACTTGTAAATGATGTTGGAGGACATATCTAAATGAGGGTTCAACCAGTGGCATTAGAAAACCAGCCCCTAACCCCTTAGGTGTACCCCTAAAACCCTAAGGAGGAGAGAAAGTCTTTCTCAGGGACCTGAGTTGAGATAAGTATCCCTAGAGCTTATAAAATCCATACATATATAACATAACAATTATCACTGAGGGGCAGAGTCAAGATGGCAGAGTAGAAATGACCTCCAGGCAGCTTCAGCTTCCACCACCTCCAATTCATGTAAAAGGGGACTCTGAACAAACTTTGGAGCTACAGAACCTACAAAATGACACAGAGAAGCTAACCTCCCACTGAAGACAGCCCAGCAGGAATAGGTCAGTGCAGCGCTCTGGGAGCCAAGCCCAGCCCCACACCAAGGTTTTAGCCCCAGGGCTGGCCTAACCAACCACCAGCTGGAGGGACTCCAGACCAACAGGAGCTGTGGCCATCTCTAGAATTATCAACACATAGATGCTAAGGACAAAGTGAGAGGTCAGTGCACTGTGGACTTTGGGATCTAGTAGTTGGGAGTGCATCAGACTCTTCCCCCAGGGCAAGAAGCCACTGAGGCGTAGTGGCAGCTTTAGTTCCTGACCTATAGAGTGTAGAGGGACCAAGCGACCAGTCTGAGGGGTAATCTCTCTTGCTTTAACTTCCTTCAATCTGGATTGCAGTCTAGGGTGGAGGTTCTGGGGTGTGCAACCAGCTTGTCAGAGCATGTGGAGGCTTCAGAGAGGGCACCCAACTAATACCTCCAGCAGCTGAGAAAACCCCAGCGTTTGGGAAAGAAGCTCCCCTGTCTGGTGGCAGAGTCCTACTGGGCCAAAAGACCAAAAGTCAAGTAATTGAGTGGTGACATGACCAGGCAAAGGAAGCAAATCAAGCAAAGCAATCCAACATTAGACTCCTATTTTGCGGACAAAAAGGAGCAAAGTGTGGAACAGGAGGAAGACAGTGAAGTCAGAACTCCTGCACCAAAAGCTACAAGAAAAATATGAGCTGATTACAGGCCATAGAGGACTTTAAGAAGCAGATAAGAGAAGTGGAGGAAAAATTGGGAATAGAAATGAGAATGATGTAAGAAAATTATGAAATGAGAGTCAACAGCCTGACTGAGGAAAATAACACCTTAAAAAATAGACTAACTCAAATGGCCAAAGAGGCTCAAAAAGGCAATGAGGAGAAGAATGCCTTAAAAAGCTGAATTTGCCAGAAGGAAAAAGAATCTCAAAAGCTCACTAAAGAGAATCATTCCTTTAGAATTAGATTGGAGCAAATGGAAGCTTGTGACTTTTTGAGAAATCAAGATGCTGTTAAACAGATCCAAACAAATGAAAGAATAGAAGGCAATGTGAAATATCTCATGAGAAAAACCACTTACCTGGAAAATAGATCCAGGAGAGAGAATTTAAAAATTATTGGACTACCTGAAAGCCATCATCAGAGAAAGAACCTAGAAATCATCCTCCAAGAAATTCTCAAGGAAAATTACCCTGATGTTTTAGAACCAGAGGGCAAAATAGAGGTTGAAAGAATCTAACCAATCACCCCCTGAAAAAGATCCCAAAAAGAAAACTCTTAGGAATATTAAAGCCAGGTTCCAAAATTCCCAGATCAAGGAGAGAATATTACAAGCAGCCAGGAAGAAACAATTTGAATATTGTGGAAACACAATCAGGATAACTGAGGATCTACACTGAGGGATCGAAGGGCTTGGAATATAATATTCTGGAGGTCAAAGAAACTGGGATTAAAATCAAGAATCACCTATCCAGTAAAACTGAGTATCATGTTTCAGGGGAAAATATGGTCATTCAGTGGAATAGAGGACTTTCAAGCATTCTTGATGAAAAAACCAGAGTTGAATAGAAAATTTGACATTCAGATACAAGAAGTAAGAGGAGCATGAGAAGGTAAACAGGGAAAAGAAATCATAAGGAACATATCAAAGTTGAACTGTTAACATTCCTACGTGGAAAAATGATAATTGTAACTTATGAAACTTTTCTCAGTATGAAAATAGTTGAAGGGAATAGAACTATATATATATATATACATATATATATATGTCTATATCAGAGGGTATATAGGTATATGAATACATATGTGAATGTGTGTATATATGTTTATATGTATACATAGATAGAGGGCACAGGACCAATATAATAGGAAGGGGTGATACCTAAAAGGTGAAATTGAGAGGTGAGAGAGGAATATAATGAGAGGAGATGGGGAGACACAGAAATGGGGTAAACTATCTTATATAGAAGACGCAAAGGAAAATGGTTACAATGGAGGGGAAGAATAGGAAGGTAAAAGGGAATGGGTCAACCTTATTCTCATTGAATTTGGCTTGGGGAGGGAATGACATACACACTAAATAGGGTATCTCACCCTACAGAAGATTAGGGGGAAGGGGAGGAGAGGGGGGATAATAGAAGGGAGGGCAGGCTGCGGGGGAGGGAAGTTGGAAGCACCCACTTTTGAAAAGGGAGGGATTAAAGTAGAGAATAGAACAAGTGGGAGGTGGGATAGGAGGGAGGGAAATACAGTCAGTCTTTTACAATATATCTACTATGGTAATGTTTTGCATTAGCTACACATGTACAACCTATACTGAATTGCTTATCTTTCCAGTGAGGGTGGGTGACAAAGGAGGAAGAGAATTAATCTGAAATTCAAAGTTTTAAAATCAAATGTTTAATATATATTTATATATATACATATATACTATTATTAATACTATTTTACATGTAATTGGGAAATAAGATACTCAGGCACTGGGGCATAGAGATCCACCATGCCTTACTGGAAAAGTTGAAGGGGTTATGGGAGAAGATATGAGAAAGAGAAGATTGGAGGAGGGTATATCCTGTGGGACTGCTATTTTGGGGTGATGGGTAGGGGAAAATGGGGAGAAAATTTGTAACTAAATCTGGCAGAAATCAATGATTTTTTTTCCACAAATAAGAAAAACAAAAAAATTAAAAACAATAAAAAACAATAATCCCCAATTTGTAGGTAAAGAAATTGAGAGAAACAGATGAAATGACTTGTCTATAAACACATACCTAGAAAGTGATATAATGATAGTAACAGCTAATTTTAATATAGCACTTTCAATGTGCCAGGCACTGTGCTGAATACTACAATTATTATCACATTTCATTCTCACAACAATGCTGCAAAGAAGGTACTAATATTATCCCCATTTTACAGATGAGTAAACTAAGGCAAACAGAGGTTAAGTAACTTGTCCAGCATCACACAGTTAGTACATATCTAAGGCCAGATTTGAAAATGCCTTCTTGAGTTCAGACTCTAGGCCTGCTGCTCTAACCAGTGTTCCACCTACTTGCTTTTGTTTTATTCAATTATTTGATTTTAGTTGATTCTATTTGATTTATTTTTTACCCCTGGTTTTCTTTGTTCATGTTTGTTGAGATTGTTACTGGTTTTATTACAAAAAAAAAAGCAAAACTATTTTTTAAAAGAGAAACTGCCATGAAGTCAGGTAGCAGAGAAGTTCAAAATGACATAACACTTTGTCAGTGGGTATAAGGCTGTATTTAGAAGACCGACAGTGCAGCAACAAGAACTGGGGTAGAAGAGTTAACCCAGCAGAGCTCTTTAGAAACTGCCAGAAACATCCAGGGGAGGTATGCAGCAGTAATTGCTCTGAAAACTGCCATTAGGCTTTTGGAGTCTTTTAAGTTAGTGTCTCAAGCCTCTGTGCCTTGTTCAATCCTTCCTGGCCAGTCTATCTGTTCAACAAGGATCCTTGCTGGTCTCTAACCAGTCTCTGTTATTGGATGTCAAGCGTACCTTCACCAGATAGACTTGACTTCCAGGCATCCCCGTCATCATTTTTGTGATCTTCCAAAGGTTGGAAAGAATTCCAGTTTACAGGAAACCTAACAATGAAACCCTGAAGAAATTAATAGAAAAGGTTTTACTTTATAATCCTTTAAAACGGCAAGTAAATATTATAAGTTAATATTATATTATAAATATAACCATAGTGAAAAGTAATTTACATTATGGAAGCAATTATCATTTAGTAATTGCAATTACCAAAATTAATAACCTTGGGTAATTATCTTTCAATTATGTTGTTTGAGAAAACTAAACAACATGTCTAGTCTATGTACTCTTTTTAGTCAGATTTTTCCAAGGGCAAGTGGAAAACAAGGAAATTTAGGAAACAATATAATGTTTTTCCATCAAAAACTATGTTTATTTGGTTCCCCTTCCTGCTTCATCTGCCTTTGTTAACATATACAAAATACAAAACAAAAATAGAAAACAAAAAAAAATGAATGATCATGGACTTTCAGAAAAATGCCATCATGGGTGACTCAGGAAAGAATAGCTACTCCTTTGTGTTTGTGTTTTTTTCCTATGTAAGCTAAAAGCACTGTCTTTCATAGACACAAAGATGATGTTACTGAACAACTGTCGGTTGGACACGTACCTTTAGCGCTTTTTTTTCCAGCAGAGGTAATGTGTTTATACTGAATCATCAAACGGTTTGTTTCATTCTGTTTTGGGCAGCAGTTGAGAAAACTAAGGATCAGAAAGATAGAGACAATGATTTGGTATTTAGGTCGGTACGATGGAGGGTTAGGAGTGTGAGGTTAACAGTTATCAGAAACAGGTTGGAAATCAGGAATCTAGGCAGCTGACAAAGGTTGAAAGAATACAGAGGTATACTGGAACCAGCTAGAACTGACTCAACTGATTGTGACATTTCCAGTGTAAGCATTTATATCTTGTAAATCAGTAAATACCACAAATTAGGTCCTGGTTTATTGTTTTGTTTATTTCTAGACTTTAAAAAAATTATGAAGAAATGTTAGTAATGCAAATTAAATTTTAAAATATGTCATGCCTGCATTTCTCCTCCAGAGAGCTAAGTTGTTAAACATTTACCATCTACTGGAGGGATAGACAAATAATAACAGGCAGGAATTGTTAAAGAGTCAGGAATATAAGTACATAGATGTCATGAGGTGAACTGAAGTAATTCCATGGATCATGTACTTTTATTCCAGTGGGATGGATATGCACTTGGACTTTTTAGTGAGGGGCAGGCAGACTTTGATGAAAAGACATAGCATGTTCTGATTATGTCCCTGTGACTGGTAATTGTGTCTAAGGTGATTGACAACTGAGACAGGAAAAGCCATCTATTCATTAATTGTAGAAAAGCTCAGTCTTCTTTGAGAACATCACTTTGAGATTCTGCCACACTCTTCTTTAGACTTCGATTAAGTGCAGGAGGGGAACTTCTCTCTTCATCCCTGCCCCGCCATCCCTCCTACAATGGCTACAATTCAAACACATGAAAGTAAGAACATGTGCCTGCCTAAATGTACCTGAGTCTGGACCTTAAGTCCTTGGCCGCTCCTTCTCTGTGTTTCTTTCCTTATCCCAAGAGATAGATGTTTCCAAACTTGGCTACCTACAAACCCCAAGAGCTCAACAATTCCTGAATCCATGAAAGCAACTGAAAGGGAGGTGCTTCCTTCAACTTTTCTACTTCTTAAATTTTTTAATTTTTTTGCTTTTTGGAGGGTTAAGTGACTTGCCTAAGGTCACACGGCTAGTAAGTGTTAAGTGTCTGAGGCCAGATTTGAACTCAGGTCCTCCTGACTCCATGGCTGGTGCTGTGTTCACTGCACCACCTTGCTGCCCCAGCTTTTCTACTTCTTTAAGGAGATAATTACCATCACCCAGAGAATGCTATAGCAAAGAAATGTCAAGCAATGGCCTGACTGGTCAATAAATTTGGACCTTATTAGTGTGCCCAAACATTTGTTTCTGCACAAAGTTGTCTTCACCTACATGGAAAGAAAAATAGTAGTATGGGTATTTTTCATGTTTTCAAGTATTTGAGTGATTATGCATCTTTTCTCCTTGAAGCATTTATTTTTCAGCAAAGGAAATAAATAAACATCCTATACATGATATCTACTTTGTACATTAAGTAACTTTTCTAGAAGGGACTTTATAAACCCTTTTAGATAGATACCCTTGACATAAGCCATACCTAAACTTTGCTGTAGAGATTTTTTCTGGAATTCCAGGGTGGGGGCATAATGAGACAGAGAGTGTGAGTAACTCCATGATCTAGTCTTTTGGGGGTCAGGCTTCCCCAGGACTATACCTTGTCTATATGAGTCCATAATAGGAGAGTCTGTAGAGGGTGTCACCTTCTGAGCTGTGTTTAACACAGGTTAGGTTAGTGGACAGGAGTATTTCAGAGGGTAGAAACAAACCAGAGTTAAGGAATCCAGGCAGACAAGTAAGCTTAGATAAGTCACTGGCAATCAGAACACATGAGTGAAATCTGATATTACGATAAAGGCTCTCTGAGCTTAGTGTTCTTTATATATGTGAGATGTTTTGGGAAAGCTGTTTACTTTATCCCTTCCCCCAACCCAACCCCAGCTGCATCTGCCACGGGGATTCAATCTGGGGTCCCCAGATTTGCTTTTTAAAAACATTTTGATAATTATTCAATATGATTGGTTTCCTTTGTCTCACTATGCATTTTATTTTATGGATTTAAAAAACATTATTCTGAGAAGGGGTCTTTAGGTTTCACCAGACTACCAAAGCGACCCATGACACACAAAAAACAATTAAGATTTGACCTGCCACAAGGCTATAGGGTCAAATCAAAACCTGAAGGTTCTCCAACACCTGAGGGGGCTTTGTACCAAATATCCTGTTTCATTCTTTCTCTCAAGATTTCAGGGCAACTTGTTGTCAGTTTGTTACCCCTGAGATCTGCCCCTGCATGGGTGATTCTGGATTATCTATTTGGAAGGGTGTTTATGTCTTACCAATCAAATCACTCAACTCATTTATCTCAGCTTAGTCGTTTTCATTCATTCCTTCAAGCTGTGCTCAATGAATAGCCTCTATGAAGCTCATTAATGTAATTAATTTAATTTTAATGCATGTTTATTAGTTTATTTTTTAGTTTTCAACATTCACTTCCATAAGTTTTAAATTTTCTTCCCCCTTCCTCCTCCCTCTCTCCCCAAGATGGCATGAAATCTGATATGGGCTCTATACTACATTCCTATTAAACACATTTTCATATTAGTCATGTTGCATAGAAGAATTATATCAAATGGGAGAAACCATGAGAAAGAAAAACAAAACAAAATAGTCTGCTTCACTCTACATTCTGACCCAATTGTTCTTTCTCTGGATGTAGATAGCATTTTCCATCATGTGTCCTTTGGAAATTTTTAGGTCCTTGTGTTGCTGAGAAGGGCTAAGTCTATCAAAATCAGTCATCTCACATTGTGATTGTTACTACATACAGTTTTCTTCTGATTCTGCTCACTTCACTCAGCAATTTATTTTATTTTTAAAAAATTTTAATCATAGTGGTAACATAAACCCAAGCCTGCATTATAAACTAATATTTTCATTTAATTCCTCCTTCAACACTCCTCCCCCAGCCTCTACCAAGCAGGAAAAATATATGCCAACCTTTGGGATGGTATCTCTGTCCTTTCACCTATCCCCTTGCTCCAAACAGCTACCTGCATTGGGGTCTAGTATGGTAGAGAATTCATATCGGCTTATGAACAGTCCAGGGGAAATAGGGAAGGGAAAATATGGTGATCATTTACACGTAGCATCATCTAAAAGTGAATCTTCTTATTCCTCTTCCTCAGGGCTTTAAGAACTGCAGTTGCTTCCTCTGTTGTGACTTCCACTTTGCTTAGGCATCAACTAGACTCATCCCTCATTTGCTCCCACCCACTAGGCTTTTCCATTAATGGAACAGGAAATTTCTTCATTGAGTGCAAAGAAAGGCTAAGAAAAACTCTGTTTACTCACACTATTCCTTCTTCCTTTCCCTTAAAAAAGCCAACATCCATATAGAACTCGTGCACTTACCCCTGAGAAAAACTCCAAGACACAGCCATGTGGAAGATGTAGTGAGAAGAGAAAAAGAAACAAATGCCCTTATAGATCTGTCACATCCTCTGCTCAAAGAAAAATTTGAAAATCATATGGGTTATGTTTGAAGCCCTTACGCATACATCAGAAAAACTATTATTATTTAGAATATGACATAGCCATTGCTAATCATCTCAATTTTGTTGTTGTTTGCTTGTTTCAGTCACGTCCAACTCTTTGCAATCCCATTTGGGTTTTTCAATGGAAGAGGTCTGCCAATTCCTTCTTCAACTCATTTTAAAGATGTGGAAAATGAGGCAGAGTTAACTGACTTATCCAGGGTCACACAGCTAATAAGTGTCTGAGGCCAGATTTGAATTCAGGAAGATAAGTCTCCCTAACTCCAGGCCCTGTACTCTATCCACACTGTGCCACCTAGCTCCCCCAATCATTCCAATAATCTAGTGTAATAAACATGGCATTCACATTAGAATTACATGAAGCAAGAACAGCAATACAACATTATGCTTAGCACATGAACAATAAACATGTATGATAATGTTACATATATTAGCCCAAAACACACTCTATTGCACATATAGTATATAGTGTTATATAACATAGTTGCATACTGCTGTACATATAAACCAACTTGCAGAAACATAACTTGCACACACATATGAGATTATCTCCAGTTTACCACAGCACATCAGGCCTTTCTTTCCTCCATTATCTCTCAAAGTCTGTCCAAGTTCATGTGTTTCCATGATACTATATATCCATCTTATCCTCTGCCATACCCTTCTCTTTTTGTCTTCAATCTTTTCCAACGTTAGGGACTTTTCCAATGAGCCCTCATTTCTCATTCTGTGGTCAAACTATTAAAGTTTCAACTTTAGTATTTGATGTTCCAGTGAATAGGCTAAATTAATTTCTGTAAGTGTTGATTGGTTTGACCTTCTTGCCATCCAAGGGACTCTCAAAAGTCTTCTCCAGCACCACAACTTGAAAGCATCAATTCTGTGGTGCTCAGCTTTCGTTGTGGTCCAGCTCTCACTGCCATACACTGCTACTAGAGAAACAATAATCTTGACTATATGGACCTTTGTCTACAAGGTGATGTTTGTGCAAATACTGTCCAGATTTGCCCTAGCTTTTCTTCCAAGGTGCAACGGTCTTTTAATTTCATGGCTATAGTCACCATCTGCAGTGGTCTTTGAGCTCAAGAATATAAAGTCTGATGCTGCTTCCATTTCTTTTCTATCTTCCACAAAGCGATGGTACCAGTTGCCAAGATCTTAGTTTTTTGTCAGGTTTTTTTAAATGTTAAGCTTAAAGTCAGCTGTTTTAGTCTTCTCTTTCATCCTCATCAAGAGGCTTCTTAATTTTTCTTCACTTTCTGATGTCTACATATCTGATATGGTTGATCTTTCTCCTAGCAACCTTAATTCTGGCTTTTGATTCATTCAGCCTGGCACTTTGCATGATGTATTCTGCATATAATTTAAATAAATAAGGTGACAACATACAGCCTGGTCATACTTCTTTTCCAATATTGAATCAATCACATGCTCTGTGTTCACTTGTAATTATTGCTTCTTGGCCTGCATCTAAGTTCCTCAGGAGATGGGTGAGGTGATCTGACACTCTCATCTCTTTGAAGACTTACTACATTTTGTTGTGGTCCATGCAATCAAAGGCTTTAGTGCTGTCGATGAAGTCGGAGTGAATGTTCTTCTGGAAATCCCCGGCTTTCTTCATAATCCATGGAGTGTAGGCAGTTCGGTCTCTAGTTCCTTTACTTCTTGGAAAACCAGCCTGCTCCTCTGGTAGTTTTTGGTTCACATATTGCTGAAGCCTCGCTGGTAGATTCTTAAGCACAACCTTATGGGCGTGTGAAATGAGAGCAATTGTTTGGTGATTTGAGTGTTTCTTGACACCGCTAGTCTTTAAAATTGGGACATAAATTGATCTTTTCCAATCTAGTGGCCAATGTTGTATTTTCCAAATTTGATGGCGTATCGATTACAACACTTTAACAGCATCGTCTTTTAGGGTTTTAAATAGCTCAGCTAGAATTCCATCACCTCCACTAGCCTTGTTAGACATGACTGACTGAATGAACAATAATAAATCCTGTACACATTTTGCTTGTGCATAGTTGTTTTTATTCTGTCTCCTCCATGACAATGAAAGCTTCTTGAGAGCAAAGACTGGTTTTTTGGTCTTTCTTTGTATCCCCAGTCCTTATCACAATGCCTAGCACATGGTCAGCACTTAGTAAATGCTTGTTGACCCAACTACATGCATAGCACATAGCAAAAAAAAATAACATGATAAAAATATGTGCATAGAAAATATATAGGTCATAAATAACATATGCCAACATGTTTTGGTTACATATCAAATACATATTACATGAATTCTAGCTATGAGTGCCTTCTGGCTACATGGGTAACCATTTCTTCCATTGCTCTTGAAGCATCATCATTGAGTTTGATCACTGACCAGATATTTTTGGCACTTCTGTGTGATCTCCTGAGCTTATGAATGGCCCAGGCTTTCAGGACTTCAAGACCATGAATGCAGTCCCCAGGCAGTCCACAAACAGAATACTAGGCAGAAAAAGAATTCACCCCGAGTTTGGTCCTCCCAACAAACTTCATCTGAACAGAAGGAACTCTTAGATTGGGGCATATTTAATTGAATTCCTTGACCTTCTGGAGGATAACAAGCTATAATCTTTTCCTGGTCCAAATCATTATTAAGATTCTCACTATAGAGGCATTATCTCACTCTAACAGTTTGTCATCAACCAGTGAGGTGAGGGGGTATGCCTGAATCTCCATCAATCTTTTTCCTTCTACTCATCAAGCCTTGTAGCTATGGACTCATGTCATTAGTAGGTAGTTGTGATATATTTTCTTTGTAAGGCCCTAACTAATATTTGGTGCTATTTTGCCGATTAGTAAATTGCCCAATTTTCTAACCACTGGGTACAGAATGTTTTTCAGAAGTCTGCTACCTTACATGTTCGCTACAAATACAGCACTCTGTCCTGTTACTGAAATTCTTAGTGATGAATTGAGGCACAACAGATGGAACACTGGGTCTGCCTGGAGCCAATGAGCCTGAGTTCAAATTTGAGATGGTAACTTAATAGCTGTGTGACCCTGAGCAAGTCACTTAACCTCTGACTGCCTCAGTTCCTCAGCTGCAAAACAATAATAGTGCCTACCCCCCCAGAGTTGCTGTGTAGATTAAACGAGATAATATTTGTAAAGCATTTAGCATATAGTGGCCATTTAATAATGTTGTTTCCTTCCTTCCTTCGTATCATCCCTTGTTTTTGTCAGTACTTATATGGAGATCAGATTAAACTACAGGACTCCTTCAGTGAAACTCTTAGCCACAAAACATACCAATTGTAAACCTCTGCATCTTCATCCTATGAGACTCCAAAGCACAAGTCAATGGGAAAATTTGACTCTTGCCCAAATATCAGCAAATATTGTTAGAATTATTGGTGTGTTCTAGAAATGTTATATATTGATTCCACTGAGTTTTCTGCTCAGGTTTCAAGATCCCTCAAATGTTCAGCATCATGTAGTTAAAATGTTCAGATTGTTGGTTCCCCTGAGGGTAGTAAGCTTTAGTTCTAGACATATGGCTTCCTGCCAAAGCCAACACCTCTTTAAGAGGTTTGCTCTCAAGTTTTTACCATGGTCAGAGTGGATCCTGGCAGAAAAGTCATATACAGAGAAATACTTTGGATAGAAAACCTTAGCAACTGGAAAATCATTCTGGTTTGTGGATAAGTATAATATGTTTGTGCATATTGGGTGAAATTATCTGTTGCCTCTAGGGTTGATTATATTTTTCCATCTCCTCCCAGAGATAAAGGTCAATAAACATAAGTTCTATTTCTCCATCTCCTTGAAAAAGTAATTATACTCTTCACGTATGCAGGACAAGCTGGTAGCACTTTCCTATGAACACATTGAGCACATCACACATCTTAAAGACATCTGTTGCCATTTACTTCCAGTAGAATCTATTTTATACCAGCTCTAGGGTTCTCTCTTTACCCAAGTGTCCAAGGTTATCCTATATTATTTTCATGTCAACAAAGAAAAATTCCTTAAATAGCACCACCTGCTTCCTGGTACCATTTATGATCTGGTGCAATGCACCATTGTGTGGTTTCATCTTCTGAAGGGAATGAAGGCTATGGAGGGAATGAACCTTGCTATTATTTCCCTTGCTATTTTATTTGTATCACTTCCTGAAGCCCATCATTAAATCACTGGTCATCCAATGATAGTTAGGCAAAGGGTGTTGGTTTAATGAAACAACATTCATATCCATCATGGTAGAAACCCCAAATTCTCAGCTAAAATTTCCTATAGCAGGGACTTAGGTTCTTGTATACCACAGATTGTCTTTACCCATTCTATGATTACCACCATAGTTTTGTACTCAGATGACCTAGAAGACAGGGCATCTGTAGCTACAGTGTTAATCTTATCTGCTCAATAATGCATTCCTAGTTGACAAATGCTGTTGCTATCTATCTTTGGCAGGTAACATTCAACTTAGCACTGATCAGAAAATGTGAATCCTTTTCAATTTATTCTTGAAAATGTGCTCCATATACAAAGGTCACTAATGATGATAAACTTCAATGGTGGTGCACATCAAATCTAAGTATAACTATTTGAGTCTAGGATATTAGTCTCATTGCCAGTCCATCCTTTATTGGAAAATATAATAGATTTCTAATTAATATCAGTCTAATGCAAGGGTACTCATGCTTTCTTGGTTTTAGGTACCCTTTATACTCTTAAAAATTAAGGACCCTTCCTAAAGAGCTCCAATTTATGTAGGTTACTTCTATTGACATTGACTCTATTAAAAATCAAAATGCCTTAGTATTATTTTGAAAAAAATTTTGACCTCACAGACCCCCAACAAGTTCCCCAGACCACACTTTGAGAACCACTGTTATGATGATAAATGACTGATTCCAGATCTTCCAGGACAGCATCATTGTGTAAAACAAGCACTTGCTCAGACCTGCATAACTGCATCTGACCAGTGCTGATATGTGCATGAGGCAATTGAGAAAGTCCTTAAAAGCCTGTTCACATATCTCCTGACGATCTCCAAATGGTACCACTTTCCATTCTCCTCAACCATATATACCCATGACTAGGATCACTGAGAAACTTAATGATGATAGTATTTTTCTGCACAAATTTGTGCTGGGACAATACCACTTCTAGGGTTGTATCCCAAAGAGATCATAGAAGTGGGAGGAAGACCCACATGTACAAAAATATTTATAGCAGATCTTTTTGTGGTGGCAAAGAATTGGAAATTAAGGGGGTGCCCATCAATTGGGGAATGGTTGAACAAGTTGTGATATATGGATGTAATGGAACACTATTGTGCTACAAGAAACAAGGAGCAGATGGACTTCATATTTACCTGGAGAGGCATATATGAACTGATGCTGAGTGAGAAGAGTAGAGCCAGGAGAAATTTGTACACAATTACAGACACAACGTATGTGTGATGACCAACCTTGATAGACTGGACTCTTCTCAGCAATGCAGTGTTATAAGTCAATCCGAAAAGACTCATAATAGAGAGAGATGTCTACATTCAGAGAAAGAACTAGAAAGAACTGAGTTTGAATCCAGATTGAAGCAAACTAATGGATTCTTTTCTTTTTCTTGTTTGGTTTTGTTTCCTCTTTCCCATTGTTCATTCCATCTGATGCAATTTGTCTTTATACCCTGACTAATGTCTAATGTAAAAGTATTTGCAGATCCTATACTTGATTGTATGCCATCATGGGAGGAAGGAGGAGGGGAAGAAAATATGAAACTCAAGGAACTGTGGAATTGAATCTTGTAAACTAAAAGTAAACAGACAAATTAATAAAGACCAAAAAATTAAAAAAAAAAGCATTTGTGCTGGGAGCCACCAAATCCTAAACAAATCTTTAGTTCTCAAAATTTTTTAGCCATGGCTAGCTGGTAAGTACTTCTATTTTCCAGAAGCCATAACCATTCTGTGTTGAAACTCTACATATTGACAGAGACTGGCATTTGTCAGTTAACAACTTTAGACCCATACTTTCCAGCAAATATAACATTTTCATTAGCCTTTTAAAAATATTTTTATAACCTCTTTCCTAAAGTTGATGAAATCACCTAAGTATAGAAATACCTCCAAATATCTTCTCTATGACTTTTGAAAAATGCCAGACATAATATTATTGTGCCAATAAGAAATGGAGAAAGGGACTATTTCAGAAAAACCTGGGAAGTACTAATTCGGAGCAAAGTGAACAAAGTGATCAAGAGAACAATTTGTACAATAACAACAATATTGTAAAGATAAACTATTTTGAAAGACTAGAGAACTCTGATCAATGCAATGCCAACTAGGAATACAAAGATTCAGTGATAAACCATGTTACCCACCCCTTGATAGAAAGATATTGGATTCAAATCACTGAAATTTTTTTGGTGCTGGACTTCAATATTCATACTAGAAATCTGTGCCAACTGAAGCTGCCATATAGATGGTAGAAATGAGGGTGAGCACACAAGTAATTACCAATTCTGTGACGTAATGGTAATCCATTCTGGCATTCAGGGTTTTTTGCACCCATCTTCCTGGGTCGCCACCACTCCACCGAAAGGTATTAGATTCAAGATGCAAAATGAGCCATACATTTTTGGACATGGCAATTACAGATATTTATTTTGGCTGACTATCCATATTTATTACAAGAGTTTTGTTCGTTTCTTTTTTTAATTGGAAAAAGGAGAAATGGGAGACCGAATAAATACATGCTTGTTAATTGAAAAAAAGAAAAATAAATAAAAGCTACATTTTTTAAAAAGGTGCCAGATACCCCCAAGATACCTTTGGACATAGGCTAAGACTGCCAAGCAGATGAAAAATGTCTTTTCTTTGCCTTCCACTGTCATCAGCTTATAACAGCATCCATTGCATAGATATAATATTTAAAACCAGTGAATGAAGCATTATACTCAATCATATCCCAATAAAACTGGAGAAATAGAGGACATTTACAAAAATCGAAAATACTCAAATTAACAGAATAATTAACAGATAATCTAAACAATCTGACCTCAGAATAAGCCATCAATGAACTTCCCCACAAATAACAACAACAACACAAAAACCTCATAGGATCAGATGTTCCATCTCTGACTTCTGTCTCCTGCTGTGCATGTCGCCTGAGGGAAGGCTGTTAAGGGTCAGCAGTGCTCCTTCCATCTGTACCAAAACAACTTGTTCCTGCTTGAAAGACTTTTACCTCTTGTTGTGTCCAACTGATCTCCAGCCCTAGGTGAGAAGATAAGCAAAACTTTCCTTTTACCTTTTGCTTTCCATCTTTTACTAGTTGGGGCCAACAGGGGCAGCTTCCAACTATGCTAGTACAAGGCAACTTCCACCCTCTATTGACATCCTGATCTCCTGCCCAAGATGTGGGAAGAGAAATAACATTCCTTTTGACCTAAGGCCTTCCATCTCCTACAGTGTCTGTCCTTTGAGGGAAGAGGAAGAGAAAAGTCAGTGGGAAGCCTGACTTCCATCTCCTGCTACACCATCCCCTGCCTAATATTCAGCCTTTGCAGGGAAGAGGAGTGATGAAATGTGGTCTCCCATATGATTATTTGACCACAGACTTTCCATCTCATGCTCTTCTCATGTACTCTTTCAAACCCAATTCCCCATCCCCAACTAGCTGATTCCTTATTCCTATTCCCCTTGACTCTCCCATTGCTGAAATCTACCAAATGCCACCTACCCCTTCCTCTGTACTCTCTGGAATGCCTGTTCCATAGTCAACAAACTTCCCTTCATCCTTAATCTTTTTCTCTCCCACTCATTCTATCTCCTAGGAATCACCAAAACCTGGAAACCCTCTACCACCGTGACACAATCTCCCTGGTTTCCCCTTCTAGTACTGGCTGCACCTTCACTCATTCTCTTTAGCTCACTGGTTCAGTTGAAGGAGTTGGAATAATCCTTGGCCCCCATTGTCACCTCCATGTCTCTATTACATTTTCTTTGAGTTTCGTGTAATTCATATATACCACCCCATCAAAATCATTACAGCTACTGTCTTCAGACCCCTAGTTCACTCCACTTTCCTTTTCAATCCTGACTCACAACTTTTCTCTCCTCTACAATTCCTATTGTCATAGTAGGAGACTTAATTTATATATTAACTCTCTCTCAAACAACCTGATAACCCAGTTCCCCAACCTACTTGCTTCATATGTTCTACTCTTTCATTCTACTTCAGTCACACACAAAGATGATCACATCCTTGACCTATCGAAATACACAAATGCACAATCTCTGTGTTAAAAAATTCCAAAATCCCCTTATTGGCTTTTCTCCTCTCCCTCTGCCTTCCTTTATCATACCCTACTTTTCATCCTCACCATGACCTGCAATCCCTCCATCCTTCAGTTCTCTTCCAATGCACTAGACACTTTCTTCTCTTTTTCCTATCTTGACACCTTGGTGAGCCAGTCGAGTTTTACACCGTCCCTTTCCCTTGAGTCCCTGCCCTCCTATCATATTGCTGGTTGTTCCCTTCCAAGCTTCAGCTTTGGGTGACTCCCACCATTTTCCACCTTTGCTTCTACATACATACTGCTGAACAAAGGTGGAAAAAATCATGAACCATCCCTATTGGGTCCATTACAAATTTATGTTATTCAACCTTATGTGGACCCTCACTGCCAGTAGGCAAGCCTTCGGTACATCCTTTTTCAACTCACTGTTTTACTCTCTAAAATTGTTCTTCCAGACTTTTTTCCCATATTTTACAGAAAAAAAAAACAAGGCCATGGGGTGGCTAGGTGGCACAGTGAATAGAGCACCAGCCCTGAAGTCAGGAGTACCTGAGTTTGAATGTAGCCTCAGACACTCAACACTTTCTAGCCATGTGACCTTAGGCAGGTCACTTAACCCAATTTACCAGTCTTTCTCCCTCCAAAAAGCAAAAAAAAAAAGACTATTTAATATGAACACCTTCCTTTTTCCTTTTTCTCATCTCACATCATTCAGATGCCTTCTGACACTATTTCCTCCTTCACTCCTATCTGACATGAAGAGTTGCCTTACTCCATAGCCTGTTCCTTCTACCTATTCAAATTTTACCCGTTTAATCCCATCTTTTCCAATAGATTGCCCCCTCTGCCATCCCCATTATCTCACTTATCTTTTAACATCTCCCTGTTTGCTGGCCACTTCCCTATTGACCTACAACCATGTCTATGTCTCCCTCATCCACAAAAAGCCCTCCCTTGATCTTTCTATCCCTGATAACTATCCTGTATCTTTTCTGTCCTTTGTGACTAAACTTGAAAAGGCTATCTACAATAGATGCCTTCACTTTCTTTCTTCTTACTCTCTTCTTACCCCTTTATGATATGATTTCCAACCTCATCATTCCGCTAAAACTGCTCTCTCCAAAGTTACCAATGATATCTTAATTGCCACATCCTGTGGCCCTTTCTCAATTCTCATTCTCCTTGACCTCTCTTCAGCCTTCGATGTCAATCAAACTCTTTCTCTTTGATACTCTCTTGTCTCTAGGTTTTTGGAATGCCACTCCCTCCTGGTTCACCTCCTACCTATTAAACTGCTTTTTCTCAGTCTCTTTTTGATGGATCTTCATCCAGGGTTGCACCTTCTAACTTACAGACAGGGTTCTGTCCTGAGCCTTCTTCACTTCTTTCTCTATACTACTTCAATTGGTGATTTCATCAGCTCTATGGATTTAATTACCCTCTTTATGCTAATGAATCTCAAATCTATCTATCCTACCCTAACCTCTGTATTGACTACCAGTCTTCCATCTCCAACTGCCTTTCAGACATCTTGATCTGGCTGTCCAGCAGACATCTTAAACTTAGCATGTCCAAAATGGAATACATTCTTTCCTTCTAAATGCTGCCACCCTCCCCCCACCCCAATTTCTCTATTACTTTCAAGGGCAACAGCATCCTCCCAGTCCCTCAGGCTTACAACCTAGGTTTTATCTTCAACACTACACTATCTTTCACTACCCCCCCATATCCAATCTATTTCCAAGACCTGTCAATTTCACCTCCACATCTCTCAAATACACTTCTCTCCTTTAATACTACTCTGTCACTACTCTGATGCATGCCCTCATCACTTTGTACCTGGATAATTGCAATAGCTTGCTGGTGAGTTTGCCTGCCTCCAGTCTCTTCCAACTCAAATCCATTCTCCATTCAGTCTCTAAAATAAATTTCCTAAAGCACAGGACCCACAATGTCTCCTCCCTCTACTTGTGAAACATCAAGGGTTTCCTATCTTCGATCTTCTTCTTTTGTTTTTTGGAGGGGGGAGGGCAGGGCAATTGGGGTTAAGTGACTTGCCCAAGGTCACACAGCTAGTAAGTGTTAAGTTTCTGAGGCCAGATTTGAACTCAGGTCCTCCCGACTCCAGGGCCAGTGCTCTATTCACTGTGGCACCTGGCCACTCTCCTGGCTTTCATCTTCTACAGCCTTTCCCAACCCCTCTAAATTCTAGTGCCTTCCTTTTTAATTTTTTCTGCATATTTTTTATAAAGCTTGTTTGTACATATTAGTTTGCTTCTTGTCTTCCTCATTAAATTATAAGCCTCAAAGAGGGCAAGGACTATCTTTTGCCTCTTTTTGTATTCCCAAAACCTAGCACACAATGCCTGACATATAATAGGAGATTAATAAGTGTTTATTGGCTAACTGAGAGATGGATTGATAAATGCATTCTATTTGACATTCAAAGAACAATTAACCCCTATAATACATAGTATGCAAATATGTAGACAGATAGAACTTTACCCAACTATTTCTATGAGATAAGCATGGTTCTGAAATGCAAACTATGTGAAAATAGAGGAGAGAAAGAAAATTATAGATCAATATCAGTAATGAATGATATTGAATAAAATATTAGCAAAGAGGATATAGAAAGGTATTAAAAAAATCCTTCACAATGACCAGGGTGGATTTGTACCAAGAATGTAAGGATGATTCATCATTAGGAAAACTGTAATTATAAAATATCATAACAAAAACAATTTTAAAATCACGTGATTTATATAGAAAAAAGCTTTGATAAGATACATTTATTTATTTAAAAAAACTAAGCTAAGAACCTAGGAATAAATGAACACTATATTATTATGATAAACAATAAGCAAACAAATAAACAAATTAGAAATCAAGTTTACTATTCAGTCTGTGGGCACAGACCAGGTCTCTTAAAGGCCATTAAAAGGATGAAGCCTATGACCTTTGTCTAATAATCAATTGAGCAGATAACCATTCCAGATTCTCTCTTGGAATTTAGGGAAATTTAGATGTTTAGCTTCTATATCCCCGAAAACTCAAGCAGACCCTTGGATGAGTTCTAATTCTGGCTCTGGTATTTTTTTGGGTAGCCTTAGTAAATTGCTGGAGATTTCTGTCTTGGGTTCTCCATCTGTGAAATATCTTCATTTTAAACAGTGCTGTGTGGCTTAATTAGCTGGTGTTAATTTGTGCTGTGTTAGTAAAATGCACATTACTGGTTGCTAAATCATGTGTGTGAAATCAGTAGGTTGGTCCAAGGGAGGAAGGCCAGCAAAATGTAATAGGGAAAATTGGGAAAGAAGGGGTGCTATACTTTCTCATCCCTTTCAGCAGGGAAAAGTACATTGACCTGGAGGAGCCAAATAAGCATTTCATTACTACCTTAAAATTATGAAATTTGCTTATAGGATTTTTCCAAGTAGTTATCAGATAAGGCTTGGGAATAGGCTCAGAAACAACCCTGTAGTGCACAAAATTTTTCACTATTTTTTCTTCACTGGACAGCATGTTTCAAATTATTAGTCCTAACCTCACCCTCTTCAGGACTCATATGGACAAAGAATGCAAAGTCCTGTCAAAAGCCAAATCTACTGTGTTCAACCTAAAGCAAATTCCTAGCCAAGAAGGGCAAAGCTGGTATAATTTACATGAGGAGCTAAACAGATAAACATGTACTGGTATACATGGCTATAAATAGTCTCTATTCTCCACGAGAATAAGTTCATATCTAAACAGACAAATGGATTTAGAAATAAAATAATTAAATTCATTCTAAAGCTGGATTGTTGGGTTTTTTTTCCATTTAGTCAACTTGTATTGCATTTTGCTCTCTAAATCTTCTGGGGAGTATAGACACAATCTAAGTGTTAATTCAATCTAAGATCATTAGCATCCAGATACTCTATATATTTATGAGATAAACAGGATTGTAGATGAGAATCGGTTTCCAGATATGCCCCTTGCCCTATAGGGTCATACATGGAAGAGAAACTTGGTGCTATTGTCAGGTTGTCTGTACCTGTGTCACATTGGACTAGGTGGCTTCTAAGGTCCCTTCCAGATTCTATGATCCTCTAGATACTTAAGTAGCAATAGCTGGCTGAGAGATAAGTATACTGTGACTGACTCATAGAATTATAGGATCTTAGCAATAAGAGGCATGACTGGTATGGGATAGGATCTACATTTCTCTAGATATAAGGGCCATCATCAGAAAACTCATTGGGAGAATAAGGACTCCATTTCCCATGAGGCCATGAGTGCCCACTACAGGTTGATTGGTCAAGGGGATAAATAGAAGACAAGGAAGAATAATGGTGGTCTCTGTCAGGTTCTCAATGATGTAGGGCAATAGTGGAATCTAGGACCCCAGGAGTCCTGAGAATTTATAAGGCCCTAAGGAACAAAAAAATAAGACATCCTAACTGTGAAAAAAAACTGATTAACTGTGATCATATCTGTGGATAGTAAACAGCATTCGAGACAAACCAAGTCAGGAGTTGCACTGGAAATGGCTGCAAGGAATCAATGGAAAGAGGAAGCTATCTAGATACAGACCTGACCAGAGGCAACCCAAGCCAGAACCAGTTTAAGAGTATGATCAGACTGCTGTGACTTTGCCAAGTTGTATCTTTCATATCAGAGTTATAAGTTTTCACAGAGATCAAGTTACATACTGGTATCCAAGATACCCATAGGACATCCAGGTGAAGGCCTCCAGCAGACAATTAAGAAAGCAAAACTAGAGATTAGGAGATATATATGTATATATATATATATATGTATATATATATATATGGATAGATAGATAGATAGATAGATAGATAGATAGATAGATAGATAGATAGATAGATAGATAGATAGATAGATAGATAGATAGATAGATAGATTAGGGAGCCATGATAATTGAACCTATGGGAGCAGAAAACATCAGTAAGAGAAAGCATATAATTAAAAAAAAGAGACAATGTGATAGAGTAGATTCTTCAAGTTACACCCGATAACCATCTGTGTCCCATAGTGTTCTGTCCTGGACCCTCTTCTTTTCTCCCTCTGTACCACATCTATTACCGTATCTATGCTAATGATTCTCAAGTCTACATATCCAGCCCTAATCTTTCTGCTGACCTCCAGTCTCAATTTCCAACTACCTATTTGATATCTCAAATTGAATATCCTTTAAACATCTTAAATTAAACACATGCAAAATTAAACTCATCTTTCCAGCCAAACTTTCCCTTCTTCTTTACATCCTTATTATAACTGAGGGTACCACCATCCTCCTAGTCATCCAAGCTCATAACTTAGGTGTCTTCCTTGACACCTCACTTTCTTTTCTCACCTCCATATCTGATCTGCTGTCAAGTCCTATTGATTTTTATTTTTGTAATATTTGTCATATAAATTTACTTCTCTCCTCTGATACTGCCACCACCCTGATATAGGCCCTCAGACTTGTACTATTCATAACTTTTAAATATTTTATTTTTTCCAACTACATGTAAATAATTTTTAACATTTTTAAAAGTTTTGATTTCCAAATTCTATCCCTCCTTCCCATCCCCCCTCATTGAGAAGGTAAGCAATTTGATAGAGGTTATATATGAGCAGCCATGCAAAACACATTTCTTATTAGTCATGTTGTGAAAGAAAACACAAACCAAAGATACACACACACACACACACACACACACACGCATGCACGCAAGTGAAAAATAGTGTGCTTCAATCTGCATTCAGACTCCATCAGTTCTTTATCGGGAAGTGGATGGCATTTTTCATCGTAAGTCCTTAGAAATTGTTTTAGATCATTGTATTGCTGAGAAGAGCTAAGTCGTTCACAATTGATCACTACACAATATTGCTATTACTGTGTACAGTGTTCTCCTGGTGCTGCTAATTTCACTTTGTATCAATTCATGTAAGTCTTTTCAGGTTTTTCTGCAAGTATTCTGCACATCATTTCTTATAGCATAGTAGTATTCCATCACAATCATATACCACAACTTGTTAAACCATTACCTAACTGATGGTCACCATCTCCACTTTCAGTTCTTTGCCATCACAAAAATAGCTGCTATAAATATTTTTGTACATATAGCTCCTTTCTGTCCCCTGCCCCATTTTTAAATCTCTTTGGAATACAGACTTAGTAGTGATATTGCTGGATCAAAGGATATGCATGGTTTTATAGCCCTTTGGGCGTAGTTCCAAATTGCTCTCCAGAATGGTCGGATCAGTTCACAACTCTGCCAACAATGCATCACACCTTGACTATTGCAATAATATGTTGGTTTATTTCTCTGCCACAAGTCTCTCCCTACTCTAGTCCATCCTGCACTCAGTTGTCTGAGGGATCTTTCTAAAGTGCAATAAACTCCAGTTACTAGCCATTGCCTCCAATATCAAATAAAAACTGTACATCTAGCATTCAAAGCCCTTCATAACCTTTCCCCTTCCCACCTTTCAAGTCCTCTTATGCCTTGCATTTTCACACGTACTCTGCAACCTGGTAACACTGCTGTTGCTCTTCATGCAAGACACCATCTCCAGACTCCAGGCACTTTTGCTGGTTGTCCTTCATGCATGGAATGCTCTCCTTCCTCATCTCTGCCTTCGCCCAGGTGAAATCTCATCTTCTACTAGAAGTCTTTTCTGATCTCCTTTAATTCTAGTGCCTTCTATCTATTGATTATTTCCAATTTATCCTGTAGATAGCTGGTTTGTACATAGTGGCTTACATATTCTGTCTTCCGTTTAGAATTCCTTGAGAATAGGTTTTTTGACTTTCTCTGTATTCTAAGTGTTTAACACAGTGCTTGGCACATAGCAGCCACTTAATGATTTTTTATTGATTGATTGACTGAATGGAAGGTTGACTTGGAGTCAGGAAGATCTGGACTCAAATCCTGCCTCTGACATTTGCTAGTTGTGTGACCCTGGGTAAGTCACTGAACCTCATGTATTTCCTAAGAATTTATATAGTAAATCATAGATTTTTATTTGAGTTAGGTAGAGACAAATTCCAGTGTGGAGGATTCTTTACATTGATAATATCACAAATCCTTCACATACTTGGAAATATCTGGCCATTGTATTTTTATATTGAGGTCTTTTTTGAACTTGCTTGTCATTCAATATGTTTTTATACCTCCCAATCTAGTGGAAAAAACATTGAACTTGTTGTCAAAAAAACCTGGATTTGTTTATCACCAATTCCTATAGTTTCCTATATAATTTAACAATGGAAAAGTTATTGAACCTCTTTGAGACAGTTATTTCATCTATAAAATTAACATGATGATATTTAAACAACCTATTGCATAGGGCTGTTATGAATAAAGTGTTTTGTAACCATGAAACAGCTATAAAAATATGAATTATTATTATATAAATGTGTTACTCTAGAGCAAAGCTTCCAACATAGTGTATAGAGCTTCTTTGGAAGACTTAGGGAAGAATATGGACAAGAGTCAAACAGGAAATTGAAGCAAACAGAGATTAAATGACTTGCCCAGAGTCACACAGCTATTAAGTATGTGAGGCTAGATTTAAACATATCTCCTGACTCCAGGTCCAATGCTTTATCCACTATCTTACCTAACTAGATTTTAATAAGGACCTTGGATTGTATTAAAATTTTTTTGTCTCCCCCCCCCGAAAAGATTAGTAAAAACATGTCATTAACAATTTAAAATACATTGTTACATTATCTAAATTTTTATTAGATTATTATAGAGACAGGGACCAGACCTATAATTTCACTGGTATAGGGAACTCCCTAGTGAGGAACTTCCCCCTACCAATGCATTTTTTTCTGAGTTGCCTAGAGTATTGAGGAGTTAAGTGACCAGTCAAGGGTCACTTGCCCAGGGTGTTATAATGTTCAGGGGATATAAGATCTTCCCCACCCATTAATAGGCCTCACTAGGAGTCTCCCCTTAATGGGAAGGCTTGCTTGTAGGAAGGCTTTCACACATTTTGTTAATTTCTAATTAGGCACTGAGTCATGAGGGTTGTGATGCCTTCTGGCTCTAAAAAGGGCATGTATACTCTGACATTAGCATTTTGCTTTGGGGCTCACTCATTGGAAGAGTGTTCTTGTGATCTGACCAAATGAGACTCTGGGTACCTGTTAAGGAATCCCCTAACTTTGAAAAACCCAGATGTTGGTGCTTCTCTCTCTGGTAACTATGTATGTATTGCCTTGGTCAGATAGTTGGATCTGTTTGTTGATCTGTGCTAATTTCTCAGAGTTAGAAGCCCTGTCTGTTCTTTATTTCTCTGCTTGTATTTTCTCTGAAGTTCAGTGTGCTGACTTTTCCCCTGAACTAGTGAGTGTAATTAAAAAAGATTGTTGATCCCTTAAACAACTATCTTTCCTAGTAAAGCAGATCTAAGAACCTGTGCTAGCAGCCATCCTGAGTATGCCAGTGTGGTTGCTGCTATAGGTGTGTGTGTGTGTGTGTGTAGTTTTCCATACACACATGTGTATTGATAATCATTAAATATCATATTTTGGCCAAAGTCTGAATTAATCAAACTGCTTTCCCTTGCTTTGAAAATGCCTTTTCCTGTGTCAGCAACTCCAGAGCATCGTGGGATCATAAATTCCAAACGGACCCTGCTTTGTCTGCTCTATGAGTGAGCTTGGAGAATACCTCTCCTTATGTCAAGAAAGCAGACAAGGCTTACTTTATGGCCCTTAAGGATGAGACCCTTAACTAGAGGCATTAAATTGAGTAATGGAACTTTTTCTTATCTTAATATTTTCAGGACATATAGTATGTTATGGAATGTTAATGATAAAGAAAACACAGATATCCTGGATCATAATTTCAGTTGACACTTTGTCAACTCTCTTATTTTATTTTATTTTATTTACCATGTATTCAATTAAGAAAATTCTTTTCTCATACAATGATTAAACATTTGTGGGGATCATAGATTTGTGTGACACAGCCACCCTGAATTGGGATGGTCCTAAAATGTACCTAAGCTTTCTCATCTTTTTGTTCATCAGTCAGCCTCAGGCTGGCCTCCTTGTACATGTCTCTAGCTTAAGGGAATGAGAATAAATACTGTAACTGTATATCACTATTTGTCTCCTTTCAGCAAACTTTTGAAATAGGTTGATAGTATTGTATGTGTGTGCATGTGAGTGATAGAACCTGAACTCAGAGAAGTACTTAATGGGGAAGCAGATAGAAGGCCAAGGTTCAGAGGTCTCTGACCCTTTCTGTCATCTCAACATGAAAAAGAAAGTCAATCTAGACTGTCTGCTTAGGGCAGGAGAGTAGATACTGTGAGTCCTTCATGAAAGTAACTGTTTCAGAGAAGCCTGGAAAGACTTGTATGAACATATACACACTAGGAGAACAATTTATACATAAACATAATATTATAAAGATAAACAACTTGGAAAAACTAAAGAACTTTATTCAAAGCAATGACCAAAGATAATCCTAGAAGCCAATGATGAACTGTGTTGCCCACCTACTGACAGAAAGGTGATGGACTTAAAGTGCAGAATGAGACATACATTTTTGAATATGCCCAATGTGGAAATCTGTTTTGCTTCTCCCCCAATATGTTATAAGATCCTTAATGGCAGGTTCAGTCTTTTGCCTCTTTTTGTATCCCTAGTACTTAGAACAGTGCCTAGCACCTGATAGGTGCTTAATAAATGTTGATTGATTGATTAAATAATCATATTTATTCAAGATTTTCATGGGGGGGGATTTCCCCAATGGGTATGGGAGGAGGTGGGAGAAAATAAATGCTTCTTAATTGAAAATAAAATACTTTTTTTAAAATAGATTTTTCTTTTTTTGCTTTTTTTTGGAAGGGGGGAGGTAGGACAATTGGGGTTAAGTGACTTGCCCAAGATCACATGGCTAGTTTTTTTTGTGCGTGTGTGTTAAGTGTCTGAAGCCACATTTGAACTCAGGTCCTCCTGACTCCAGGGCCAGTGCTCTATTCACTGCACCACCTAGCTGCCCCAATTTAAAAAAAAAAAAATTCTTTTTTTTTTGCTTTTAAATAATAGTCAGACTGGATGTACTTTGTTTCTTTCTTTTTTTTTTTTTGCCTTTTTTTTGGAGGGCAATTGGGGTTAAGTGACTTGCCCAAGGTCACACAGCTAGTGTTTGTGTTAAGTGTCTGAGGTCAGATTTGAACTCAGGGACTCCTGACTCCAGGGCCAGTGGCGCCACCTAGTGCCCCCGAAAATAAAATACTTTTGAAAGAATAAAATGCCCAAAGGGTGTTATTTTCTTTTTAAGGTTTGATAGATTTAAATAATCATTTTTATGATAATAATCCTTTGGAAATGCCATGACTAAGAATTTAATGAGATTACCTATAATAACCTTTCTTCCCAGTAAAATAATAGCAAAATATATGAATAGATCAGAGATGAAAGATTAATCCTCTCTTGTCCTTCTAAATTTGGCTTGTTTCTCCACTCTCCTTTTTCTATTCCATCAAATCCTTTGACTGTCATAGCAATCAACGGCCCTTATTAGCTGAACAGGACACCTGGATTCTAGTTCTGAGTTCCTACTAATTATATTGCCTTGGCCAAATGATTTCACTTCTTTGAATCTCAGTTTCTTCATCTATAAAATGGGAAAAATAATACCTGCCTAGCTTGTGTCACAGAGTTTCTGTAAGAATCAAATGTGGAAATGCTTTGAATTCTACAAAATGCTATATAAATGTAAGATATTAATACCAAGGTCCCATTTCTCACTTCTGTAGAATAGCTAAGGCCTTAAAACCTAAATCCTAAAATCCAAACCATCCCTTCCTACATTCTCTTCCTACCCCCCACACCCCTACCCCATACTATTAGAATTATAATTCTTGTGTTTGGTTTAGAAGCCTAGTTACTCACTTTAACCCTATGACTCAGCCTTCAATGGCCCAAACTGGGTGGGTGTGCACATGTGCCCCACAGTGTGCGTACATGTGCGCGCCCACACACACACACACACACACACACAAAGTGCTCACAAATTTGTGTGAGAAACAAATAACCCTTACTCAATTGTTTCCTATGCCTGAAATATAGTGTTTCCTGAATTTTTGCCCAATGTACACCTTCCACGTTCTATTGACAACTATACCATTAGCCTGTCACTCTTTTTTCCTGCAAGAGAAACCTTTTTCTTCTGGTCTACACTTGTTAGCCCTTCCTACTCTTCTACATCTTGTACCATTCCCTCTCAAAAAAATAGGTAAGTAATTTGGGAATAATGGGAAGCTGTAAGTCTTATTTTATAAACGGTTAGTGTTTTATTCCAATGGCATTATTAGGCCAGAGTTATGTGAAGGTGTTAATGGCCCCTTAGCTTACATTGGATGTAAAAATGGAATAATCTTATTACTGGAATATAGGATCGAGCTGAGAAGCTCATTCTTCAGGAAGTAATACAATTTCAATAAACTTAAGTCAAATAAAATGGTTGGCATTCAACCTATGAGATTAATCTTAATGGTATTTTTGCCCAAGTGAGTATACAACTTGAGAGATTTGTTATCTTTATTTGTTTTTATTTTTCCATTCTAGACATTGATGCCTTTTTTAAGATTACGGTTATTTCCCAATATATTCTCCTTCCTCAATACACACACACACACACACACACACACACACACACACCAAACCCTCCCTTACAACAACTAAAAATTATTAAGTAAAACTAACAACAAAACAATCACCTCTGAAAACATCTAGTCCATTACTCACCCATAGTTCCTTACCTGTTTGCCAAAAGGAGAGATTTTTGTTTCATCCTCTATTCTTCCTGAATAAAAACTGTTTAATGCAGTTTATCTGAGTTCAAATGATCTTTAATATTATTTTCAATTCCCTCATTGTAATCGTGTATATTGTTCAACCTGTGAGATTTAAATATCTTTTGAGTCCACATAGTACTTGAAATTGAAATCTAGTTGAAATTTAGCCACAGATTTGAAAATTATAGGCTTTATTCTATAGAACGGGACAGTATCTAAAAAAGAGATCCCTGACTTTGTGGACCACAGACAATTGGTGGGGCAACGGCATCATAGAATCAGGTCCCAAGAATACCTACGTACATTAAATATATTCATTTAGTCATGTATTTTTCAATTAAAGGCTATTAATAGTTCAACTATTCTCACATGAGGGCATGCAATATTGTTTTTTCAATTAAAGGAGATCCTAATACTTGAGAATGAGAACCACTGCCTAAAAGAACTGCCCACTGCTTACAAGCAGGAAAGAGATGGTTTTGTAAGGGGATAGAAAAGAGTGATTCTTTGTGGTTTATTGGCTCAAGAGGTAGACTTAGAAAATTCTGCCTTTCAGGCCTGTGCCCCTCAAAGTAGGTCCAGGTGCAATTTATATCCTATTTTATACAATTGATTGTGTCTCTGATAAATTAAAATTCTGTACTAACCTTGTTAATAAGGAAATGATAGAGATTTCAAGAGAAGATTATAGATCATACAGGGACATTTGAAAAATAAGATCAGTAAAAAGCATAAAAAGTAGAGATTTGCTTCACCTCTTTCATAAAGCCTTCCCTCCACCCCATACACACATACACTCTACCAATTTCTAGTCCCTAGTGATCTCTCCCTTCTCTGAACTTACTGTGCTGCAGGAGTGTTAACTGGATGATTTAGTAACTTGGTTGCTAGGGTAACATTTTCCTTATTGGAAGGAAAACATCACAGGCTTGGACGCAGATTTCACAAAAACGAAAGAGGAAAAGATACAGAATGAATTTTTCTTTTTTCTTTCTGTTTCTGATCTGGAAAAGAAAAATACTCAGACTAAAGAATGTGGGGAGTAAAGAAACAGTTTGAGATGTTCCTTAAGATTAAGAAACCCAATTCAGTTTCAAGAAATGGACTAACAATTAATGAGAGATGAGCAATGATAGAAAGAAGCCAAGTCATCAACATATTGGTTGCTAAGAAGGTAAAAGGAAAAAAAAACCTATGTTTTTTAATGGTCAAGCAATAAATGGTGTGCCAAAAGAATATGGACAGATGAAAAGCCTATTGATTTTCAAAACCTGCAAATATTGTGAAGTTAGAGAAAGTAAAAATTTGTCTACAGGTACAAAGGAAAGCAAAAATTAGACATTTTCTGCCAATAGTAGGTGAAAATATTTAACTTATAATTAGCAGTTTATTGTTGTTAATCTTGATTTCTTTTCGAATGAATGAATGAATGAATGAATGAATGAAAAAGCAATAAGTGCTTCCTAAATTCTAAGTACTGTGCTAAGTACTAGGGATATATATGTGTGTGTATACACATAATATATAATACCTATATAAATATATACATATACAAGCATAAGGCAATCCTTGTCCTCAAGGAGCTTACATTCTAATAGACAGAGGCAATACATATATGTCAGTGGTCTCCATGGAAATGAGCATCTAGGAAGTCACAGGGAGAGTGAATTGTGACACAAGACAGTTAACTGACACATGGTTCTTCATGAACAATGGTATTACTGATCTGACTACTGAGCCCAGAATTACTGATTACAGAGGCAGAGGAAGGAATAGAATAACATAAAAGTGTGGCAGCAGGGTAGATGGCAAGATTGTAGCCTGAGTGGGTGGTGGAATGATATATAAAGTGTGGCCTAATCTGGTGGTCTAGGACTGGTTAAGTAACCAATTAAGATAGTTCATATAATACATAACGTATCTTGATAAATTTGCAAGACAAAAATAATTAGTGATAACAGACTGATATTGTAATTAGTAAAGAGTCATATAATTATAGAAAATCCTATTTGGATATGAAACAGGTAGGAGGAACTCTAACCAGTGCCTAGTTCCATCCCATCAGTCAACAAGTAAGCACTTTCTATGTTCCAGGCACCATGATAATTACTGATGATAAAGTGAAGAGCAATCAAGATCTTGGACATGTGACTCAGGCATTCACCCCATATCTTTTAGAACCCCCTCCCCCACCTATTTGCTATGACCCTTCCTTTGCCTTTCCCCATATTGCTCATTAATCTGCCTGCACTTGTCATAATTTAATACATCCAGTTTAATTTAATTAGAAGGTTCATTGTAAAAAAACAGAAACATGGCTTGAGGGAAACAGACCACAGGCTCCATTCAATCCTAGATTTAACCTCTGTACTCCACACCAGGACAGGACAAGCCCTGTGTCAGTTGGAGTTGATTTCCCCTGGCTCAAATCTTCCTAGTCAATATCTGGGTCTTAGGAACATAGGAATCTAAATCTGGTTTAAAGTTCACAGTTTCTGGGCACAGTATGGGACAGCCTAACTCAAAATGTATGTGCTATCTTGGCCTCCACAAGGCCCCTTTCACTCTCACTGAGATCCTTCTACTTTTTTCTGCCATGCTAATAATTTGGAGTCTCTTCAGTCTCACTGTGATCTATTCAGGACAATTGTTGCTGCTTCTTGGGCAATTGTCTGCCCTTGAAGCCCCTTTCTTCTTTAGCAAAGTTCTATGTTTAAAGGTTACTAACGCCAGGATCTCAGAGTCCAATAGCAGGATATGCTTTCTTTGCCTTTGTCACCATATTTTCAACTTCAGTCTAAAGTTCACACCAGCATTGTTTTCCCCATCATCATCCATTGGGCTCACAGGTTCCCCCCCTTACCCCCTAAAATGAAGAGGGCGCTCCATAAGGCAGTCAGGACAACAATAGACTGGTAAAGGAGCTAAAATCACACACCACCCCCGTAACAAATAAATAATAGGTTCCTCTAAGTTAACCAAGGCTGAGGTCCCATCTGTTTGTCCTACACATAACATCTGTAGGCCTAGACGCAGTATCTAGGTGGAAATGAAAATGAGAAATTGCTGGGAGGCTATGCTCACTTTCTAAATGTATTAAGTGACAACAAACATCATAGACATTTACAATGTGATTTACTAGACTAGACTGTGTGGCAAAAAGATACCCAAAAGGTCGTTGCTGTTTTTTTTTTTTTCTGAAAACCTTGCCAATTGTAAGTTGCCATACATTATTGCTGGATTCTTTTCACCTCAACTGAGCAGCAAGAGTTGCTGTGGGACTTGGACAAGGGAGAGCAGTTCTGGTGAAGTTCTCCATTTGGCCCCACACTTTTGTCTTCTTTTCTTTGGCTCAGGAGTATTTCTGGTTTTGTTTTAGTTACAGTGTTGCTTTGTTTTGAAATATTGATTGCTGCTGGGTTGTACCAGTTCCTTCAGACCTGCCCCTGGTTGCTATGCACCCATGGACTTTTCATTTCTTTGCTGTGTTTACAGCTGAAGAAATACATTTTCTGATGAGCCCCTGGAATGGAACAGCAGTCCAAAGAAGTCCATTTAAAAAAAAACAACAACACAAAAAACCAACACACACACATATAAAAAAAAAAAATCCACAACCATATATGTGGTCCAGAGCCAGCAAAGGGCTTGGTGGGATTTCCTTTCACTATGCCCAGAATGGTGCCTTGCTTCTCAGTCTACTCTCTGGAAAATGGAACCTGATTTTCAATGTATAATGTCAAATATCATTTTCTCCTCTATGCATATTATTATTATTTGCTTTTTGGAGGGGGAGGGCAGGGCAATTGGGGTTAAGTGACTTCCCCAAGGTCACACAGCTAGTAAGTGGGATTTGAACTCAGGTCCTCTTGACTCCAGGGCCAGTGCCACTGCACCACCTAGCCATCCCTGTGTATTATTTCTTTAAACTCCAGGCATGAGCAAATCCATCAAATATGCAATAAGAATTGAGAATTTTGTTTTTTAAACTTTTGGTAGGAAATGTATTAGGGCAGCTTATTGGTGAAGTGGATAGAGCATTGGGCCTGGAATGAGAAAAACCTGAATTCAAATCCAACTTCAAACACTTACTAGCTATGTGACCCTGGACAAGTCACTTAACCCTATTTGCCTTTGTTTCCTCATCTGTGGAGAAGGAAATGATAAACCACTGCGGTTTCTTTGCCAAGAATACTCCAAATGGGATCACAAAAAATAGGACAAGACTGAACAACAACAAGGAAATATATTGGTATGAATTTATTTCTGTTTCCATTTTTCTGTTATTGCTATTTCCAGGAAATGTGAGTCCCTTCTCTTTCATTTTTGGCTCAATCATAGGATTTCTAATAAAATAAGCATTCATTTTGTAATAAGGGCATATGTCTTTTCTTTGCTTTTCACTGTGACACGGAACACACCCATTTAGCCAGAATTGTTGGGACCTGAGGTGTTCTGTTATTTGGATATTTTGCTTAGTTATTCAGTAAGCATACCCGCTATGCCTTTGGCATTGTATCGGGCCCTGTGGGAGATACAGAAGAATCATAAGATACAATCCTTTATCTCAAGCACTTATAATAGAACCCATCAGTCCATATAAGTCACATTTTTCCCCCTCAAATTCGACTTGGAAAAAATCTGAATTATATCTATTACAGATATTCATATGTATCAGAAGTTTGAGAAGAAAAGGAAAGAAGAGTGATGCCAACTATGTATAAAACAGTCTTACTTTTCCTGAACTTAACAAACACCAGTTAAAATGAGCACTTCCATACACATAGAAGAACAGAAAAAAAATGGTTCGTACATAAAACTGTAAAACTCTATTATGCATAGCTCGCTTTTCTTTTAAGTGTATAATGAATTCAACAGGTAACTTTCAAAGTTTCCCTACTGGTCAGTGATTTTTTTTGTCTTCTTTCTATTCTCTTTAAAAAAAAAAAAGCTTTATTTTACTTAAAAGAAATATAAGAAAATTTTACAATAAAAATGTATATATTTTAGTATGGTATATTGTGTGTGTGCACATATATTCGGGAGATTAGATTCCTAGAATGCACAAATGTTTTAGGAAAAACTGTGGAGGCTGTTTGTGACAATATTTGGGAAAGGTAAAGGCAGCAGGAGGAGAGATGCTTAGTTCAAAAGTAGCAGATATATTCTCTATTTTGAGGAAAGTGTGGGGCAAATTGTTTCCTCCCCAATATTTGCTCTTGGAAATCCTATAAGAACCACTTATTTGAAAACCCAGCTGTTGGAGTTATCTTCAATGCTATGTATTGAATTCAGTTTGGGCAAGATGGTGCACCCCTGTAATGCGAATGTAAATTTTAAAGATCTTCCCTGCCCCTAGGCTAAAGTGCACCAGAAGCCTGGTGAGGGAGGCTTGTTTTTCAGTAGATACTTTTTGATTGGCCAGTGGGTCAATAAGGTTATTACATTCTCTGAGCCAGGAGAAGGCTATATAAGCCCTGATGTGTAGCTTTGTTTTGGGACTCACTTTGAGAAGTGTTCTGTGATTTGATCTGAATTCTGGGAAGCCGTTGTTGAGAGTCCCCCGGCTTTGAAAAACCCAGAATGTGGAAACCCAGATGTTGACTGGGTATGGATGTAATGGTTGGATAGTTTGGAAATCTGTCTACTTGATGTTTCTGTCTTGATAATTATGCCTGTATACTTTGAGGTTCAGGGTGCTGACCTTTTCTCCTGAACAAGGTAAACGATATATGTCTGACTGATTAAAGTGAGCTTGTTAACCCATTTTGAGTTGCTTTCCTTTAACAAAGCAGATCCAAGAACCTGTGGTAGCTGCAAACCCTGAGGACGCTTGGGGTGCTTGCTGCTACAACCCCTCAGATATGCTTTGCCTTCCTGTGGCTCAGAGTAGAGCAGAAGACACTGATGATAGTCAAGCAGGAAGTAAGTTTTTTGCTCATTTAGTCAGAAAATTACTGGCTCTGATGGTTACTCTCTCTGTGATGATTGGCTCCCTCACCCAATGAGCAATCTGTTTTATGTTTTATGTTTATGTTTACTTCCATCCTTTACTTGGTCCCCCTTAGTACATAAAACTGTTTAGCATATTAGCCTGGTCATGTGATCATTTGGAGAGCACTGCAGGTGGGATGGGAAGGTTGAGTTGTAAATAAATGCAATAAGAGTCACCCAGTGCTCTGTTCCAGAAGGACCTCATGAGACTAAAACACCTTGCAGAATAATGAGCAGACCCAGTGTACTCTAGGGTGAAAAGTCAGCAGCCACTATGAGCTGAGTCAGCCAAAAGGAGAAACAGGAGAAAAAGATACCTAAAAGCCAAGGAGAGTGTTGATAATTGAATCCAAATTTACTGCTAAACAGAACACAAGACCGATGATTCTAGCCTTGGAGAACTCCTTGTACGTTAAGTGGTTTAGAGATCTGGATCCTCAATAAGTGTTTGCTGCAACAACTCTGATGCTCTCACTGGTGAACCAATTCCCCTGATGGGCCCCGTTCCTAGATGATACACCCCATAAACCAGAAGACATCTACCATAGAGAGGACAATAGAGAGTTGAAGTGAAATGAAAAAAATGCATGATAACAAATAGCATCATATCCGGATGTTTTAAATATCTTGAATAAACTGAATAACAGTTTGATTCTTGTGGGTTTTCTGTTAATAAGAGCTTGTGAGTCCTTAGTATGTTAAGAATTCCTTTTTTGTGTAGGAAATAAAAAGCTTTCCTATATCTGATTCATATAATATGTTGCATATTTTTCTACTACTTTCTTTGGCTGTACCTTAGAAATGAGTCAAACTTAAACTTTTTAGGGAATTTTTCCTAGGTAGATTTTCCCAGAGTGAGGGTTTAATGATCTGAAGAGTGAGAAAAATGGACTAATCTTTCTCACAAAACTGCCAAAGGTATCCAAGACACACACACAAATACTGAGAACCTCTGCCCTAGCAGAGATATCAAACAAACTCACAAGTATGGGGCCCTCCAAAAAAGATTTTGCACTTAGATTTGATTACTCCAGGCTTCTAAGCCATCAGGAAAACTTGATCCTATAGACCTGCAGTCCTTTAGGATCTCAGACAAGCTGCCTAGACTCATACCAGAATAAGGCAAGGTGTCTAAATATGTTAAAAAGCAAAATTAAAAATAATTAACATGAATGAGCTTTCACAGTGTGGCTCTAGGAGAATTGCTAGGCAACAGTATTCTAAGGATATATCACCCAAGCTTATATCATCTTCTATACTCATAATGGACACAGTAATGTGTAGATATAAGTACATAAGCATTCAACCATACAAATTATCTCAAAGAAAAGTTATCTAAAAGAAACCAGTCCAACTTGTAAAAGTCAGACTTGTAAAGCAAACATACCAGAAACTGCCTAGTGATCATCTAAAACGAGAGAAGAAAAAATGCCAATATTTCTCCAGTAGATCCCTGCAATACTTGAGCATTTAAGGAGAGTCCCAACTATTAAAATTCTATAAGTCCCTCAGCTCTAATATGTAGGTCCCTTCCCGAGTGACTTCTGTCAACTTGGTACTCACAGGTTAAAAATTGAGCTCAAGTAAGGCAACTACTCTCATAGGTTTAGGAATAGTTCATAGGTCTACAATCCTAATATTGACTCATGAGTCCCCACCAGTGAACTTACTTTTAATAGTCAGCTAGTAGATGCAATTAGCTCAAAGCAAGGTTTTCTACTGAGATGGCACAGTAAGAACAAAGCTATAAAATATTTTCCCCACAAACCTGGGGTGTAATCCCAATACACATAGTATTAGTGGAAAAGTGGGCTTAGAGTACACTGAAAGTGAGACACATTCAGGGAATGTGTGTCCAAGGGCACTCATGTCTCCCATACTTCAGGACCCTTATGTTCTTTCTCTTCCAATTTGATTGTCATTCTGCCTCATCCTGAGCACAGGGTCTCTGATCTCTGTGGATCACTCAAATGGTTTCCCTAAGCTTCCTGCTCTTCTTAGCTCAGCTCAAGACGGCAAAGGCTAGTTCTCTTTTATATCCACAATTGAATGATTTCTGTAGTACCAGAGGTAATGTTCCTTGAAGCTGCTTCCTCTAACTGTACCTGTGTCTCCTTAGAGAATGTATCTTATTTTTATAATGGCTGCGGGGGCACCTGGCCTATCTTTGACTAGCCAATGGCCATCTGTTCTTTAATTCCATCAAACAAAATGTCACACCTCATAAAGAAGTACTAGGGAATCTTCACATTTCTAACACATTAACACCTCCTTACTTCTTACCAATTCCTTTCAGTGACTACATAAAAATGGGCTAATGAGAAAGCAACTCCTCCCACCCCCATTACATGTATTTAGGCAGGAAGAAACAGCAGCACATTGAAGTTTGGTCCAAAATCTAATCATTGTTTAGCAAAGGAAGCTCAACTGTTTGGGTCTGTACTTTTGTATGTGAACTAGGCTAAGGGTGGTTGTTGTTAGACATTAATGTCAACATATAAAGTCTGAGGGAGCCATGAAAGTCAGTTGGCTAAAGTGTTGGGTATAAGAGAAAGGGATCTTCCAACACTCAAGGGATCAAAGAGCACTGAATTTCTGATATATATGAATTCCTTGGGTCCAGAATTTTGCTAATTAGCTATCAATATCTATAGGCAAACTGAGAAAAGCAAGTGATAAACTAGCTGGAAACTGAATTGTACTCAAAAGAGAAACCATCATTATAGTTTATATAGATATATAAATCATGTATATGTCATTATAGTGTCAGAAGATAAAACCTGGTGAATTTATGACCTTGTTAATACAAATGTCTTCTCATATTTTTATAGGCAGCCATCAACTTTTTCTCTTAGCTTCCCTTTAAAATGAGAGGCACTCATTCCCCAATTGATAAATGGTCAAAGGAGATGAATAGATTGTTTTTAGAGGAAGAGAGTTATTAATAGCCATTTAAAAAATGCTAAAAATCACTAATAATTAGAGAAATACAAATTGCAATAACTCTAAAGTTCTACCTCACACTGATCAGATAGGCACAGTTAACAAAAAAAAATGACAAATTTTAGAGGGCCAGTAGGAAAACAGGAATACTAAGGTACCGTTAGTGGAACTATGAACTGGTCAAACCATTTTGAAAAAAAATTTGGAACTATGTACAAAAACCTCATTAAACTCTGCATATCTTTTGACCCAGCAAACCTGACTACAAGGTCTAGACAAGAACGAGATGAAAGAAAGAGGAAAAGGACCTATATGTAAAAAATATTTCTATCAGCTCAAATTTTGTTGGCAAAGAATTAGAAACTGAGGGGGTACCCATCAGTTGAAGATAATTTATGGTATATGAATGTGATATTGTACTATAAGAAATAATGAAAGAAATGGCTTCAGAGAAACCTGAGAAGACTTGTATGAACTGATGCAGAGTAGAATGAGAAGAACCAGGAGAACACTTTATACAATAACTAGAATATTGTAAAATAAATGAATTTGAAAGATTTAGGGACTTTGATTGAAAAAGTGGCCAGCTACAATTCTGGAGGAGTTATGATGAAACATGCTACCTACCTCCTTATATAGAGGTGATAAACTCAGTGTTCAGAGTGAGACTCTTTTTTTACGTGGTCAATGTGGGAATTTATTTTGCTTGACAATACTTATTTGTAACAGAGGTTTTGTCTTTCTTGCTTTCTCAGTGGTCATGGAAGGGGAGGTGGAAGAGAGAGGAGAAAGACCATTGTAAAAATGTAATACAATTTAATTTTAAAAAATAAAGAGACATTGTAGACGTTTCTTTTATCTTTAGGAGGCAAGAAGATAGTGAATCACCCAGTTTGAACGAAATCCTCAAAGTCCAAGTTCACAGGAAACATTTGGAATCAGAAGGGACCTTAGGAGTCATCTAGTCCCCACTCCTTCCCGCCATCATTTTACACATTTGGAATATGATGCCCAGAGAGGTTAAGTGACTTGCCTAAAGGCCCAGACTAGATATTTGAATACACATCTTCAAACCCCAAATCCATCACTCTTTCCACAGCACCACACTGACCTCTGTGGCCCTGATCTCATTGTAATTGAAGATGCTATTACACTTCTTACCTGGGTCATAGAGGAGATGACTATCAGTCTAGTTTGAATGGAAAAATATAGTATGTTAACAGAGATGGTATTAGATAAGTCTGGAAAACGAGTGGTCCAAGATTTTAGAAGGCCTTGAATGTCAAGCATAAAAATTTGAGTTTTACTGGGTCAATAAGGATCCACTGAAAGGTTATAAATAGAGGAATGAGATGACCATGGATGGGAAAGATTAATCTAGCAATAGAATTAAGAATGGATTAAAGTAGGAAGAGGAGTGGAGGCATTAAGTCTGGTTTGGAGGACTCTGCAACCGCCTAGCTATACGGTTGATGGCTATTGTGATAGGCAAGAATGCATGAATGTAAGAGATACTGTGGAGATAGATAAAACCAAAAGGACTTGGCAACTGATTACATGAGAGAAATGAGGGAGAAGGAAGAGTCAGCAATAATAGATTTGAGCAGGATTGTATAATGCCGTTGTTGGAAAGACTGGAATCAGAAGGAAAAATAGGAGGGAAGAAAGATAGAATGTTGCCAATGTGGGTTCAGGGAGGCAAAGTGGCATCCTAGAAGGAAAACTGGGTCCAGAATCAGACAGCTTTGATTTAACCCCTGGTTTTGTTACTTCCTTGTGTGACTTTGAGTACTTACTCACTTAATGTTCTTGGCCTTAACTTCCGAATATATGAAACAAGGAGGTCTGACTAGATGATCTCTAAAGTCACTTTTGATTCTAAAGGTTTTTAATGCTATCTCTGGTACTTGGGTGAATCTTTGTAGCTGTTGCTATACCTTGCTGTCTCCATTGGAGGAAACCAGGTAGCTCTGAAGATAGAGTTATTGGACTTAACAGTGAGGTAAACTTAGGGTGGTTAAGTGCCACAGTGAGTAGAGAGCTGGCCCTGGAGTCAGGAGGACCTGAATTCAAATCCTGCCTCAGACATTTAAGACATACTAGCTGTGTGACCTTGGGCAAGTCACTTAACCCCAATTGCCCTGCCTTCCCCTCTCCAAAAAGCAAACAAACAAAAAGAGTGAGGTAAACTTGAGGTTCCAATCCTGCCTCATTTATTTACTGGCTATGTGACCCTAGACAAGTCACTTAACTTCTCTCTGCCTCAACTTCCTCATCTATAAAAAGGAGATAATAATAGGGACTTATCTCACAGGACTCTTGTGAGAATTACAATGATAGAACATAGGTTGAGAGTTTTGTGAAACCAAAAGCTCTATAAGTGCTAGATATAAGAATGATAATAAGCTAGCATTCATATAGCACTTTAAAGTTTTTAAAGTGTTTTACCTATATCATCTCATTTGTTGCTGCGGAGTAATTTTTCAGTCTTCATAACCCCACTTGGGGTTTTCTTGGCAAAAATACTAGACGGTTTGCCATTTCCTTCCCCAGCTCATTTTACAGATGAGGAATCTGAGGAAAACTGTGTTAAGTGACTTGCCTAGCATCACACAACTAGGAAGTGTCTGAGACCAGTTTTGAACTCACAAAGATGAGTCTTCCTTACTCCAGCTCTGGTAGTCTATCTACTGGGTCACTGCCTCCTAAACCAAGCCTATTAGGTTAGGTACTATTATCAGTACCTAATAGGTACTAATTATAATTATGCTAATCCTTATTATAAAAAGAATAAGTAGGTACTATAATTTTATAGATGAAGAAATGAAGGGAAGTTAAATTTAAAGAGGAAGTGAGAGAAGTTGAGTGATTTGTCCCGGATCAAACAGCTGGTAAATGTCTGAGGCAGGATTCAAACTTAGGTCTTCCTGATGGCTAGTCAATCTATCAGTCAATAAGCATTTATCAAACACTATGTTCCAGGCATTGTGCAAAGAACTGAGGATACAAAGAGAAATGAAATATATGTCCTTCTCTCAAAAAGTTCACATGCAAACAAATCTATACAAAGTAAGCTATATACAGGATAAGTAGGAAATAATCAACAGAGGAAAGTAACTAGAACAGGGTAGGGGAACCTGTAGCCTCAAGGCTACATGTGGCCTTCTACATCCTTGGGTAAGTCCAAGTTGTACAGAACAAATCCTTTTATTAAGGGGATTTGTTCTGTGAAGTTTGGATTCAATCAAAGGCCCACATTTGAGGACCTAGAGGGCCACATGTGGCCTCAAGGCCGCAGGTTCCCCATCCCTGCACTAGAATTAAGATGGATTGGGAAAGTTTTCTTACACCAGGTTGGTTTTAGTGGGCCCTGAAGGAAGCCATGGAAGCCAGGAGTCAGAGATGAGGAGTGAAAGCATTCCAAGCATGGGGAACAATCAGTAAAAACATACACATCCAGGAGATGGAGTATCTTGTTCCTGGAACAGAAAGGAAGCCCATGTCACTGGACTGAAGAGTGTGAAATGGTTTAAGGTACAAGAAGACTTAGAAAAGTGAGGAAGGGCCAGATTATAAAGCTAAGTGCCAGAATTCAAGATCCACCTCCCAAAGCCATCCAGTTGCTCAACATTGAAACAATACTTGTTATGGCAAGCCTGGTGGAACCCAAGTTCTTTGAGGGCACGGATGGGCATCTTTGTATCTATAGCCAATCTCTGGAATAATTGCTGGCATATAATAAACTCTTACACCCCTCCCTACTGCTGAAAATAGAGAAACTGTAAGGACAGTGAATAGAAGAAATCCTGTGGGTGCACGCTGATTCCCAATCCCAAATGATGCAATACTAACCTGCAGAACCAAGTGAATCAAGACAGAAATATTCCAGTATTCCAGTCTTTAGTACAGTGTCTGACCCTTCTGCTCACCAAGCCAATTCACATAAGCCATTGTTCTCATTCCACTCCCCCCACCTTTTCCACATTGCCTCCACCATCATCTTCCACCTTTCTTCAGTATTCATTATCTCCCTATCTATTGGTTCCTTCCACGATGCCAACAACAGGTAAAAGTGTCCCCCATCTTCAAAATACCCTCAAGTAGAACCTACTATCCCAGCTATCATTTTATTTCTTTCCTTTCTTTCTCAGTAAAACTCCTTGAAAAAGTTCTCTACACTCAGGGCTTCTTTGTCCTCTCCTTTCACTCTCTTCTTAACCCCATGCAATATGGCTTTCAGTTTTATCACTGAACTGAAATTGCCTTTTCCAAAGTTAACAAGGATCTCCTAATTGCCACATCTAGTGAGCTTTTATCAGTCCTCATCCTTCTTGACCTTTCTGCAGCATTTGACCCCATTAACCACCCTCTTCTCCTGAATATTCTTTCCCTTCTGGGTTTTCAGGGTACTGCCCTCTCTATTCTGCTTCTACCTGTCTAGAAAGTGCAACTCAGATGGATCAGCCATATTGTTTGAGTGCAAAACATATGCTTGCCAAAAAGAATGTTTTATGGAGAACTCACACAGGGCAAGAGTTCACATGTTGGTCAGAAGACACGACACAAGGACACTCTCAAGATCTCTCCTAAGAACTTTGGGATTGATCACGTGACACAGGAGAAACTGCCACAGGACCGCTCGGCATGGCGTGCCCACATCAGAGAAGGTGCTGTGCTCTATTGAAACCGTTCAAGGGAAACACAGGATGCACAAGTGTAGAGTATCCACCCCAAACGCTCACACAGACTGTTTGTGCCTCCCTGTGGTAGAGCATTCTGAACTCGTACTGGTCTGGTGAGCCACAGTTGGACACACTGAAGTTTGACTCTAGCACGGTGATGTCCTTTTGGTCCTCACCAGGAACGAAGGACAACCACCACCCATGTGTCTCACCACTCTTTTCCCCTCTCCTTGGCTATTTCATAATCTGTGCCACATCCACCAATTTTAGGTGTATCCCTAGGCTCTATCCTGAGCCATTGTCTTTTTCTCAGCGTGCTCTTTTTTGGCAACCTCACCGGCTTCCTCAGGACTAGTTAGCATCTCTGTTCAGTTGACTCTCAGATCTGTATATCCAGTCCTTGCTTCTCTCATGAGTTCTAGTTCCAAATCACCTAATACCTCTTAATCATTTGAATTGGATGTCCCATTGGCACTCCAAACTTAACCTTCTCCAAAAAGAACTCATTATTTTTTCTCTTTTCCACCCCAAAACCACTCTCTGTAGTTGTCTTTCTTTGTATCCCTAGAACTTTTGCATAGTGCCTATAACTAATCAACCCTTAATAAATATTTCCTGACTATTAACTGTTGCATGATCTCTTCCAAACTTTTCTATTGTTGTTGAGGTGCCGCCAGTCTTCAGTCCCCCAGATTCCCATTCTCATGTTCCTCACTTTCTCTCATTTCACATATCCAGCTAGTTGCTGAACTTTGCCAATTCTATCTCTGCAACATCTCAGCACTACTCCTCCTCCTCACCCACAACTACCACCCTGGTTTGGGCCCTTCTCACTTCTCGTTTCCCCATCAATAAAAACAGATTTAATAATACTTTCATTACCTCCCTCGCATAATTATTCAATTCACTCCATCTCAACAAGCATGTATTCAAGAATCTCCTATGCGCCACATACTCGTACTTGGTGTTAGGAATATAAAGGCAAAAATGAAATGGTCCCTGCCCTCAAGATGCTTACGTTGTTCTAGGAGGAAAATGTGTACACAGAGAAGTCAAACAACAAAATAAAATACAAAAACAAAATAAATACACGATCATTTTAGAGGGAACACTTACAGCTGGGGGAATCAGGAAAGGCTTCTTAAGTAGGAAGTAGCATGTGAGCTAGGACTTGAAGTGATCTAGAGTCCCAGAAAGAAAAGGTAAGGAAAGAGGGTGTTCCAGAGATGGTGCATGACCTGTGCAAAGAAATGGAGATAGGAAGGGAGTGTCATGCAAGAGAAACAGCAAATAAGCCAATCTGGCAAGCAAGAGTTTACAGTGATGAGGGGAAGTAATATGTAATGTTTTAGGATTATTGAAAGAATGTGTTATAAAATACTGTTTAAAAGTCAGTCATTGTAAAAGAAATAGGAGATATTGTCTATGCATCTACAGTTGGCTGAAGCAAATTTATTTCCTCTAATAATTCCTATGAAAAAATGGTGTATCTTTGTGGCCTTTCATTGCACCATTGGAATGGACTATTGTGTATAAGTGGTATGACAGGTATATGTCTTCTTGAGGCTCTGTGAGTGAGGGAGAGGCTGATAATGTAATTATTGAGGAATCCTACAGGTGTGTGAGAGGAGTGCCAAGGGCAGAAAGGTATTGAGTTGACTTCTCCGTTAGTTGGGGGTCAGGTTTTGATTATAAATCTAACAATGCCCTCAGTCTGGAGAGCCAGTCCTGAGTGGAGCCAAAGCTAGTCACAACATCTTAGAACACAGATCCAGAATGAGGGACCCAGAAGGAAGCAACCCCAAACTAATAACCTGTAGATGGCCTGGTTAAAATATAACCTTTGGCAATAAAGTATTTCTACAGGCCATTCTTGCTGTTTTTCACATATAATATTCCATTTCCCAACTCCTTGTCTTTTCATTGGTTGTTCCCCATACCTGAAATACTCTCCCTTCTCATCTTTGCCTTCTGGCTTTCTTGGCTTCCTTTAAGATTGAGGTCAAATCCTACTTTCTTTAGCAAGATTTTTCTGCTTCCTCCTCCCATGCCCCACATGCCCACATTACTAGTACCTTCCCTCTGAGATTACCTCTGATTTACACTGTAAAGATTTTTTATGTACATAGTTATTTGCATATTGTCTCACCCCATTACAATGTGATGATCCTGTTTGTTCTGCCTTCTTTATCCCCAGCCCTGAACACAGTGTTTGGCATATAGTAAATGCTTAATAAAAGCTTGTTGATACTGTTGTTGATAATAATGATGAGGCCATGTAAGAGCCCAGGGAAATCAGATAGATTTAGGATTCTTGAGAGTTCTCTAATTAATTACTGGGCAGATAGCACAATGGCTCTCTTATACCTTCTGAATAATTTGTGGATTTACTTTACCTTCCTGTAAAAAAAAAAATACTGCTACTGAAAACCTCTAGATGGCTCACATTTATTAAATAGAAAAGAGAGTCTTGGGAGGTCCAGCTCCCTGTAGGAGGGGAGGGGAGCATTGGGGTGAGGTGACCAGATCAAGAGAATAAGAGATAGCCTTATATAATAGAAAGAACATTGGACTTAGACTTAATTTGAGTCTTGCCCATACCATTAACTGGCCATGTGACTTGGGGTAAATCCATTAACTCTTCCCAGCTTCATTTTTCTCATTTGCTACTTCAGAAAATAATATACATATTATTCACTTCATAGAGCTGTTGTGAACAAAATGCTGTTTAAACTCAAAAGTGCTGTGGGAATGGTGATTTATTTGTTTTTAAACTAGGGTTTGTGAAACAATATGACCACAGTCTGCTGAATTTGGTGGCAAGATCTGAGCTGTTAGGGTTATGTTTATTTATAGTAACGTCCACAAATAGTACAAAGGACTTTTATACACCTATACTCATAGATAGTGATCAGCAGTTGTAACATTAGCTCCAAATATGGAGGAAGCCTCAGAAGGCACACTTAAGTCACTTGATGGACTTCTGTCTTTATCATGGAGCTCATTGTAGGACCCTTAGTAGTCCGTCGATCAATTTCAGGAGGTCCACGAACTTGGACTTTATTTCAAAACAATTGTTTCCTTCATTTTCTTACATATTTTATGTGTTTGCTAACATTCTGAGAAGGGGCCCGTAATCTTCACCAGACCTCCAAATGACTCCATGACACAAAAAAAGGTTAAGAATCTCTTTTAAAGGGAGGCCAGGTAGCACAGCGAGTAAGAGCACCGGCCCCAGTGTCGGGATAACCTGGGGGATTGAATCCGGGCTCAGATACTTAGCACCACACCCCGAAATAACTGGCCGTGTAACCTTGAGCAAGTTACTTAACCCCAATTGCTTAAAAAAAAAGAATCTCTTTTAAGAACTTCCATCACCTCCCCATTTTGCTAAATGAAGATGCCCCAAGATCCTCTGAAACAAGGTTTACAGCAATAACTAAAAGCCCTTTTTCCCACTGAGGCAGAGTTAAAATATCAACTAGCCTACAGTTTCTCAGGGGTTCCCTTTAATCATGAACTAGCACCAGTCTCCAAAACTTGACCTGAGCAACTGGTCCTAGTTCCTTGCTACCTCCCCACTGATACAGGTCCTGTTTGAACCAGATAAGAACCCTGTTTAGAAACACTAACAAAAACCACCTACCAGACTTTGCTTGTTTTGGTTACCCTATTTCACCTGGGAGAGTGAGGCTAGTGATTCTGCACAGTCCAGCCTCACTTACATCCAATTCACACTACAAGTCATGACATCACCTTCCTGATGTCATTGGTCCTCCAAGAATAAAGGACAAACAACAGTGACAACAAACAATTTCACCTGGGATCCCAGCAGACCTGACTGGTTTCCATCATCCTTAACTTCTTTTTGTATTTCCCCTCACAAAAACCAAGCTTGCTTTACTTTCTCTCTGTTAACTCCCACTGTGTTCTGTCTTATGATTCTCTTTCCTTCCTTGTACTACATCTTGGGATCGCCAACCTCATTTAAACTACATTAAGACACCTCTGGCATTGGGGCTTAATAAATTCTTATTGCCTTAACTTCTCTTTACAAAATCAAACAACCTCTACTCCCTTAGTGTTCCCTTAAAAGATCATTTTCCAGTCCACTAATTGTTCTTTTTCTCTCCCTTAGTAACTCTACAATTTCTCTAAAATTTTAGACACAAGTCCCCAAACCAGATACAGAAGAATCTGTCCAAATCTAGGGATATCATTTCTGGAAACTCTTATGCTATTCTTTCTTGAAATTGATAATAAGAAGATATTTTTAATGCTCTTTCCTTTTTGACTTTATTTCAACTAATCAAGAGTTTTCAATGGATTGTTCAAAGTGTGTGTAGCACTGAAATTAAAACATATTGCAACATATAGCAAAGATAAAACACAGGTTCTGCCCTCAAGAACTTTAAAATGAAAGAAGAACAAGACATGCAAATGTACATTCAATATTAGTCTACATAAATAAGTACAATAGGGTTACAGTGACATTTTAGAGTTGGAATAAATTCTGCCAGTCTAGCTTAATTATTTTACAAATGAGGAAACTGAAGGCCAGAGAAGTGAAATGACTTTTCCAATAATGACAAAAGAATTGAGAAATAAACATTTGCCAGGAATTGAGCTGGGGAATTAGAGAGTGGTTGGTGCTCATCAGAGAAATATTTCTGGATTGAGTGAGCCTATAAACTTCCATTAAAAGGGAGAGGTGTGGCTTGGCAAAAACAGAGGATTTTTCATTTTTAGAGAATTAGGATGACTCAAAAACTCACAAATCATAGAGAGGATTGAGTACATGAGGCAGCAAGTTGGAAAACTTGACAACTCAATTCAAAGAACATTCATTAAATATCTAAAGGACACAGGATACTATCCTAGAACCAATGGGATGAAAAGCAACATATCCCTTGTCCTCAAATTGTTTACAATCTAGTAGGGGAAAAGATAAGTACACAAATAACCAGACTCTTAGCTTAGAGCAGGGGATGGGAACCTACATCCTTGAGGCCACATGTAGCCCTCTAGTTTTTCAAGTGTGGCCCTTTGACTGAATCCAAACTTCACAGAAGGGGATTTGTTCTGTGAAGTTTGGATGCAGTCAAAGGAATGCACTTTAGGACCTAGAGGGCCACATGTGGCCTAGAGGACATAGGTTCCCCACCCCTGGTTTAGAGTATCATAAAAGAGTAGAGTTCATATTTCTTTATTTTGTTCAATGAAGCTTCAGGGAAATTACCAAGTTCCTAATACTAGTGGCCAGGGGTATGAGGGGACTTGATAGTCTAGCACAGCGGCTATTTGGTTAGGAATACAAAGCCTGACAATCTGTACCAATCTCTGTCCTTTACCTGCTCTCAAAGTTTTCCTTAGCTTCATTGATCTGAGGTTGCCTGTTTTCTTAAGCTCCTCAGTGCTTCATTTCCAAATCCACCTCAGATTCCCAAAGAACAAACACACTTTTAACTTCAGTCTAAAGTTTCCCCTTACCCAGGGGCATATAAGGGAAGCATTTTAACTGGGATGCAATCCTAGGACAACGGGTTGTAACTTTGATCAATGCAATAACCAATCATGAATCCAAAATACCAACAATAAAGCATGTTATTCACCTTCGGATAGAGAGATTATGGATACAAGACACAAAAGGAAATATGCATTTTTGGATATGACTGATGGAGGCATTTGTTTTAATTATGATTTAATTATGTGAGGATTTTCTTTTTCTTTTCCCACTCCCCCTCTTTGGCCCCATCCCTTACCTTCAGTGGGGTTAATAGAAGGGAGAAAAAATAAATGCCTATTAATTGAAAATTTTTTAAGAAAGTAAGTTATTTGAGCTAAATAGGTTTTCTGTCCCACTGATTATGTGTCCAGATTGTGTCAAAGTCAAAAAGTGAACCCACATCCCTCTTGACTCCAAACAAAGTGCTCTTTCTGTTCCTACATGTGAGGGATCATGTATAGCTGGATGGAACAGGAAAGGCTTCATGGATGAAATCTTTCTTGAGCTTGATCTTGAAAGAAAAAAATTTATTTCAATAGACAGATGGTAGCAAAGTCTGTTCTAGGCATTGGTAAAGACATGTGCAAATACATGCAGCTGGATGAGGGCAGAATAAGATTAAGGGGTGATAGCAAGTGGTTCAGTTGGATGGAACATAAGGGCAGATGAGAAGTGGGAAAAGATGGAGTTGGAGAAACCAGTTTAAAGGAGATGGTATTCCAAAGGAAGAATAATTAGGATCTGAACTAAGGTGGTAGCAATGGGAGTGGAAAAGAGGTAGAATTAACAGGAATTGGCAATTAACTGGAATTATTAGAAATCTTTCCTAATCTGCCTTAATACTAGTGTCTTACTGCATTCTGTCTAAGATTATTTCCAATTCATCCTGTTTATATCTTGTTTGTATATAGTTGTTTGCATGTTGTCTCTCCCATTAGACCGTGAGCTCCTTGAGGGTAAGGATTGATTTTGTTTTGTTGTTTTTTTTTATTTTTCAGTGTATCCCCAGGGCTTAGCTCTGACACATAGAAGGTTCTTAATAAATGCTTGTTGACTTATTGGTTTGGAGTGTGGAAAAGTGAGTAAGCTTTAGTATGTAATGGCAGAGGAGAACAGACAGGTGAAATCAGTTGAGTCATTGGGTTGGATCTATTGATATGGATCACAATCCCTCTAGCACCTTAGTAGAGAGCTGTCTTGAGTTGTGATGAGGAAAAAAATGATCTGGTGGTCAGCCTTCTGGTGATAATTCTCTCTGTATTTATGTAATTAATAATAATAATAATAATGTAGATCTTTAATATGCAAAACCCTTCACAAATATTATTTCATTTTATCCCCATAACAACTATAGGAGGGTAGGAGATCTTCAGACAAAAGACATATACCGTATTTGAAGACTTTCCAACTTAGTAGGACCTGTTAGAATAGCCAAAATAGTTGTCACAAAGTCCATGCACTTTTAGCAGAATCCCTTAGACTTTCACTGAAAATCTATTTACTTTTATTTCATACAAATTAGGATCACTGAATAATATAGATCTAGTGTTACAAAAGATTTTAGAGGGCATCTAATACTACCCTTTCATTTTATACTTGAGGAAACTGAGGCCCAAGGAAGTTATATGATTTGCCCAATGGTTTGAACTTTTGTTTTCTGACTCCCAATAGAGTGTTTTTTCCACCACATCCAGGTTTTCTGTTTTCTAAAGGGAGGAAAAGAAAAAAGAATTAAGTATTATTTGTTAATATTATATATTACTATGTGCCAGAGCACATTGCAAATATTATCTCATTTGATGCTCACAATAACTCTGGGAGGATAATGCTATGACCCTCATTTTACAGTCAGGAAATTTCAGGAACCAGCAGTGAAGTGACAGACCCATGGTCACAGAGTTGGTATCTGGGATTGGATTTTAACTCATGTCTTGCAGATTGCAGGCCCATTGTTCTATCCACTGAGCTACTAAGTCTCAAAGACCACACTAGACTAAAAGCAGCAGATTTTGGAAGGCCAGAAAGGCTGCTACAACAGACCTTGCTGAAAGCAAAGGAGGAGAAAGAAAACCTATTTAAAAAAAACAAAACAACAAACAAACAGCTGTAAGAATTCAAAAAGCACAGCTATCTGGGACCACTTAATACAGGGGCAAATAGCTCTATAGACCTCTGAACTCCTGAAGGCACTACTATATTCCAGCACAAAACATTTCATATTCTTAATGATGATCCTGAGACAACAAAAAAAGAGTTAAATTATGTTCTAGATACTCTAAAAAGGCATTGGAATACCTTTGAGAAAATAATAATAGCTCACATTTATATTGCACTTTGTTTGGCAAAGCACTTTGCATATGGGCTATTTCATTTAATTCTTACAACAACCCTATAAGTCAGTATAACATGTTTTATTACCTTCCTTTTCAGAAGAGGACATTGAAGTTTAGAGAGGTAAAAATGATTTGCTCATGGTTAAGTGGTGCAGTGGATAGAGTTCTGGATTTAGAGTCAGGAAGACCAGTTCAAATCCAGCCTCAGACATTTACTAGCTTTGTGAGACCCTGGGCAAGTCACTTAAACCTGTTTGCCTCAGTTTCTTCATCTGTAAAATGAGCTAGAGAAGGAAATGGCAAACCATTCCAGTATCTCTGCCAAGAAAACCCCAAATAGCGTCATGAAAAGTCAGACACAACTGAACAAACAACAATAAAAATTATATGTGTATATATACATATGTTTATATATGTATGTGTGTTTATACATATGTTCATATATACACTCGTGTAAACATGTGTATATTTTTGGCCAACATTCTTTTTCTCATGTCATTTGGACTTTTGGCAGCTATGACTTTTAACTTGTAAGGATGTCACAAGCCCATGATGGATGATGGATGTGTGTATAAATTACATGTGGCTTTTGGGATCACAGCCAGTTGACTGAGAGTTTTCCATTGCAAAATAGTGAGAGCCTTGGGCTAAAACTCAAGCCTGACCCAGGGAAACTTATTTTTATTGCCTCTATTACCTCTCACCTGCCTTCCTGAGAACTAAGACTGCTATTAACAGAACTACATTTTTAATAACCCACAAGGGCAGAATGAGGCTTTCCTGTATGACTCATATTCCCTCTACCCCAAACTTAGATTTGAGAGCTTCCATGAGGAAAAGGAAAATGGAGTCTCTTGCCCAGGCCAGCTGTGTAAGCTCTAACAGGCAGAGGGAGTAAAGGAAGGAGATTGCACTGGTTTTCATGGTCTGGGTGGAGTTTTTCTTGTTAGCGGTCTTGGAGAGCCTATACTGTTAAAACAGAGGTGGTAGCTGGAAGGCAGTTGATGTGAAAGGGGATTGGGGGTGGTCACGAAGAGGTAGAAATGACACCTGAGTGAGTGACCAGAGCTGCCAAACCCTGTGGACAGGGGTGCAGTCCTGTTTGAGAGAGGACTAGAAAGGGGGCTAGAAATGACAGGTGTGGGGAGCTCTAGGGCCCTGAAATTCCCTTTGGGCTCGACTTTTAGCAACTTGGATCCTGTCGCTGTGTTCCTCAACCACCTCACCTACCCTGGGTGTCCTCTAAAGTAAACCCTGAGGATTTTCCCTCTACTTTAGGACACTTTTCTTCCCCAAACTTGGCATTGCGGAACCACTTGACCTCGTGGCTATGGGTGACTTGGCTAGGGTCGTTCAGAGAGTCTGGTACTAGCTTATCTGGAAGGACTAACTCATATAAGAATGGCCAAAGAAGAATTTCAAAGAGATTTACAGAGGCAATAGCAGGGGCAACCACTGCACAGCACAGGAGTTGAGACTGAAAAAGCAAGAAGCAGGAGTGGAGTGTGAAAAAAGAAATACAGGGGAGAAAGGTTGGAAGGAGTATCGGCAAGAGAGTTAGGTCTGATTAAAGCCCTTTGCATAAAGGATATCATTTATGTAAGTATGAGAAGGAAACAGGAAACAAAGTGAGATAAGGACAATACCCCTGGCCAAGACCTCAGTTAGGCTCCCAGGTCCCTAGATAATAATGCAGTAACAATGACCGATTAATAGACTGGCTCAAACAAACAAACAAACAAACAAACAAAACCAAAGGTAGAAAAATCCTAAAGAGGTTGTAGCATATGCAGGCTTCAATACAAAATTTGACATCTTCCTTTTTTCTTTTTTCCTCCCTTCCTTCTTCCTCCCTTCCTTCCTTCCTTCCTTCCTTCCTTCCTTCCTTCCTTCCTTCCT
>NW_027187327.1:4852156-4862814 GCF_028583685.1 Petaurus breviceps papuanus
CTTCCTTCCTTCCTTCCTTCCTTCCTTCCTTCCTTCCTTCCTTCCTTTCTTCCTTCTTTTCTTCCTTCATCCCTTCCTTCCTTCTTCCTTTTCTCACTTCCTTCTATCAATTGCTTACCCTGTGCAAAACAAACCTTCATAAAGTCTAGGCAACTGGACCAAGGACAAATATGACCTTGAAGGGCAATTGAGTTTAAAAAGAGCTTATCATGAGACTAGCTAACTCAGATTATCTCAAGAATACCAGTTGATGAAATCTGTGGAGAGAGAACAAATAAACCTGAAATGGAACAGATGTGTTGGTGTTTCTGTGACCATCTTTTTAAAAATCAAATGTTTTATTAAAAACTTCATATTGTGCATCAGTGTGGTATGATGGAAAGATCACAGGATTTTAGAGTCAGAGGACTAATGTAACCTTGGGGATGACACATGAGCTTTCTGGGCATATTTCCTTATCTATAAAACGAAGGAATTGTACTCTAGATGATCTCTAAGGTCCCTCTGGACTCTAAATCTGTGATTCAATGTAGTAACGATTTATATTTTAATTAATTTCAAAGCATAAAGTAAAATAACTTTCCAGTAATTCTCTTTAGTTCTTTGGTGATCTATCTTCATCAGCAACCAGTTCACTGTGCTTGACTCTGCTATCACAGTATCTATTGAATTGAGTGAGAAGCAGAAATGATACTTGAGAAGATGAATTTGAAAGGAGTGTCTGGACCTAACCAAATAAATATAGAAATCTATAATGTTGGTCACATCATTTCAAATTACATAGATTGATCTTGAAGTTCTATTTAAGAGGGGAAGATTCGAAAGAGCATAGGAGTCTAGATAATATTACCAAAATAAGATAACAAAGAAGACTGTCGCTGATGGCCCACGTGCCTTAAAATATATGTGTGTGTGTGTGTGTGTGTGTGTGTGTGTGTGTGTGAGAGACCTTTAGGAAAATAGTCTATAAATATATTAAGTGTATTCTTTATGAGAAAGAAATTCACAAACTCTTACAAACTGCTAAACCAGGCCACATCTTCACAGTCATAGTTGGCTGAGAAGCATAGAGAAATTGCAGCATGCATTGTTTTGACTTCAAAAAAACGTATTTAACTCAGTGGAGCAAAATTCAGTCTTAAAGGACCTCTTTAAACTGACTCCCATCTTCCTAAGATCAATACAACATTCCGTAACAGATGTAGTCATGGAGCTATCTTCAATCAGCTAACTTCTACTATCAAGCCGGAAATATATTATCTCCTGAAGGTGTTCACTAGTATCATGGAGATTATCCTTTCATGGGATTCTTTTTGTGTTTGGGCTCAATGAGGCTGCCGCTGAGGACCCTTACAATTCTAAAATTGTGTGATTCTGCACATAGTGAAAATTAAATGTGGCCCATTTCCTTCAAAGGCCTTTATACTTTAGTTAGAGACAAGACTAACAAAAAGACAACCTAATAATCTCTCAATGCTCCCAAAGAAATCCCTAAAATTATAAGTTTGCTTGTTATTGCATTGCCTGCAAAGTTCTCTCCTTTCTACCTCTCCCCAATTTTTCTATTCTTCAAGGCCCAGCTTAAGGACTATCTTCTCTGTGAACTCAATGGTCTCCCTCTTCTCTTGACACCAGAAATAGTTAAATACATACTCTTTTGCATTGTTAACTAGTTGTTTCGTGAATATTTTTTCTTCCCAGCTAGATTATATGTTCCTTGAAGGCAAAAATGGTGTCATATTTCTTTTCTACTGCTAGAAGTCTCTGGTACAGTGTCACTAAAGACTTCTTGATTAACAGATCAAATACATATCTGTTCTGTATGTATTTTGCATGTACCTCTATGTATTCATTCTGTCCCCTCCATTAGAATATAATCTTCTTGAGGATTGGGACAGTTTTACTTTTGCCTAGGTAACTTTCTAGAATAGTACCTGACACATAGGAGAAGTTGTTTAGCAAATGTTTATTGACTACCTGATCCACACATACACATAAATAAATAAATTTAAATACAAATAAACATGGATTTGTTTTACACATGCCCAGATCATCCCAAATGGGGTACCTATGTGGGAGATAACAGGGACCTGCTTCTAGAAGATGACACATACCATGTGGTTGGGAGTAGACTCCATGTTTGGTGATCTGTGCATATGTGAAGCAAAATTCCACACAGTAATCAGTACAATGAAGAGAAGGCATAGGACAGGGATTAAGTTGACAAGTTAGAGAGTAGTTATTGTTAATCAAAGTAGAGGAGGCCTCTAGAGGAGTAGGCCTCTGTTTAAGGCTATATATAATCATGAGAATCAGCAGGAAACATTTACTTACAAGCAGATGCACACATACTTGAATACGCAGTGAATATTTCTCCATCTAGAGAAATGTGCTCTGGGGACATTGTAGGATATATTAACAATGTCCTCTGACCCACCCTCGTTCTGGGCACCTCTCTTGGACTTGCCAATTCCCCCTCCTGCTCTGTTAATAATCCTCCCCTTCTACTTCCACCTTGGTCAGGCTAAATGACATAGGGTTTTGCACACTGCAAATTCCCCTAGATTTGAGGTTCTTTGGGAATGGAGGTAAGGATTTCCAACCATCCAACAAATATTCTTTATAGCTGCTTTCATGAACATTATTCTTCTCTCATCCAACACCAGCATTTAAATAAGCATAAGATCTTAGGGCTTTTCCTACTTTTCTAAGGAAAAGGATGGCCCACTAGAGTGAGAAGAATAGACAGACCAACCAGAATCCTTCAATTCCCAGATCTCTTGCTGATTTACTGTGCAACATTGAGTAAATCACTTGCCCAGTTTGGGTCTTCTCCATCTATGAAATGGGCAACATAATGCATTTCATTTTTCTCCCTCTGGAAAATTTGCCTAATAACACCTGTGACACAAAGTAAAGTGATTTTTTTGTTTGTAAAACTATTTGGCTTGAAAAGTGTTCTAGGAGATAAAGTATTTTTGTAAAATGGATGATTCTGAGGTGCCTTGTCCTCATCCTGGTATACTACCACTGTGCTTATGTCCTTAGAATTGTCTTCACCTTTCTGAACAAATAAATATATAGAAGTCAGTCATTCTGTGTTTAGGGATAAGATGTGACCCTGCAACAAAAATGTCTCCCTTGACTCCACTTTTGGTACTTTGGAAATGCCTCTCATGCTTATTTATATTTCTATTTTTATGCATAATCGAAGCTTCTTGAATTAGATGACTATCTTTCTATTTCAAGTTAGGCACAGGACATAGTCCTCTATAAAAAGAATTGATCTTGGTAGCTCTCATGACTATTTACTAAAGAACAATGAATGATGCACCCTGGATTACCTAGCAATTGGTAGAATGTTGATATTCATTGATGATACTATTTTATTATCATGGTATGGGGGAACCCCTGTGTTCTCTAAAGCTATCCAAGTGGAATGCAAATTCTGGTACATCCTAATGGCTGAGAAAGGCTTCTAGTTTGGGTCTTAATGATTGACTGTGTGTGGCACAAAAATTAACCTATCTCATAATACTTGTATTACCTGCCTAATAGAATTGTTGGGAACAAGGAACTTTGTTTAACCTTAAAGCATTATATAAACATGAGGTAGTATTATATTGTTAATAATATAATATAGTATGAAATAATGGCACGTAATTATTAATTATATAATTACATATAATTATATACTTCCATAATTCAAGGATCTGTAATTTTGTTGATGTAGGTACTTCTCTCCATTAACACACATTACATCCTCACACTTCTCTCCGTCCCTTATAATTAAGTAGATAGTCTTTGATCATTACTCTAACTAAAAATAATTCAGCACCCTGTTAAGCCTCCCTGAGCTTAGCTTGGCTATCCTTGGAAAGTAGGCAAGGCAGTTTATAAAGGGGCTCATACTCTGTCTTTCCATCTTGGTAAAATCCACCACACTGCATTCATATAGCTCTTTCAAGATGAATAAACAAATGAGCAAATAAGATCAGCTCCACCTAAGTTTTGGGGGATTATTATATATAATTGGGATATATATATATATATAATTATATATAATTGGGGTGATCAGAAGAACCCTCCTTCCTTCCCATCTGCTCTGGCTAGAGAACTCCCCGTGGAGCATTTCTGATGATTGACCCTTTCTAGTGGACCCCTGATCACAATAACAGGTCACATTTATATAGCCCTTTAAGGTACCTTACAAATATCATCTCATTTTATCTTCACTTCAAACCTTGGAAGTAGGTGTTATTATTATTCCCATTTTACAGCTGAGGAAACTGAGGTGGACAGAATTTAAATGATTTGCCCAGGGTCACACAGCTAGAAAATGTCTGAGGTCACATTTGAACTCAGGTCTTATTGATTCATTTTCAACTTTCTTTTCCACCGTGATTAAAGGACATGCACAGAGACTTTTAGTTGATCCTAATGTATCTTCTCCCCTCCTCCATGTGATGGGAGGAGTACTGCATCAAAGAAGATAGCTTGCTGAGGGAGGAGGAACAGTCCAATCAGTAGATTAAAAAAGATGCAACTCTGTAAATGTTTCTCTCCCCATCTTCTAGTTGTTCTGGGACTCTATGAGCCTCCCCACCCCCGCCAATTTCATGTAGGAGAGTGTGGGTAAGCTTTCTTCTTCCTCTTCCCATTCATCTCACCCACTTCCCATGCCAGCAACATAACTATGTTAACTGCTTACCCACGGCATTGAGCATATGTGTTGGCTAGGTGAGCCTGAAACTGGTTATCAAAGTCCTGGCTGCCCCTCCTGTTTTGTGTTTCTTTCCTGAAGAAGTTTAAACAGAAATCCTGAGATGTGTTGTTCTAGCCTTGGCAGATCCTTCACAGACTTGAGACGTCTGGAGTCATTGAAAAGTCTGTTTGACTGGAAGCATGAGGCTCTCTACTATGAGGCTTCTCAGAATATGGTCACTGCCAGGGCAATGAGTCCAAGTATGCACTGGATTGCTAGAAGATAAGGACCTTGAAGGAGTTGTTCAAATGGTACAAAACTAAGATGAATATTAGATGGTTGTTCAGCAATCCCACAAAATGTTTCATATTTTGATGGTTTTTTAATATTTTTTAAAATTTTATTTATTTACTTTTAGTTTACAACATTCAGTTCCACAATCCCTGAAGTTCCAAATTTTCTTCCCCTCCTGCTCCTTCCCCCCTCCCCCATGGTGGCATGCAATCGGATATAGGTTCTACAGATATCTTCACATTGAACATTAGTCAAGTTGTAAAGAACAATTATAACCAATGGAGTGAACAATGAGAAAGAAGGAACAAAACAAAACACGAGAGAGAGAGCAAGTAGTTTGCTTTAATCTGCATTCAGACTGAAGTTCTTTCTCTGGATGCGGATAGCCCTTTCCATCATGAGTCTTTTGGAGTTGTCTTAATAACCTTGCATTGCTGAGAGGAGCCCAGTCTATCAAAGTCAGTCATCACAGATACAATGTGTCTGTAGTTGTGTACGAAGTTCTCCTGGTTCTGCTCTCCTCACTCAGCACATATTTTGATGTTTTTAAGTATCAACTTCTCAGGAAAGTATAGAAGTTTGGGGTTAGGGTCAGTTAGTCAACTTGCATTTATTAATCATTTACTATGTGACAGAGCAGCTCAGTGGCTCAATGGATAGTGCCAGGCTTGGAGTCAGGAAGACTCATCTTCCTGAGTTCAAATTTGGCTTCAGACACTTAGAAGCTGTGTGATCCTGTCATTTAACCCTTCTGCCTCAGTTTCTTCATGGCTAAAATGAGTTGGAGAAGGAAATGGCAAATCACTCCAGTATCTTTGCCAAGAAAACCCCAAATGGGAGTCATGAAGAGTCAAACATGACTCAAATGTGACAGGGACTAGGCTAAATATTGAGGATACAAAGAATGACAAAAACATGATCTCTACCCGTAAGGTTCTCACATTCTAGTATAACTAATATAAAACACATATGTCATATTTTCAGGAAACAACACTTTTCTGTATTCCAAGGACTATGACATACATGTGTCATCTTTGTCAATACAATGCTTTAAGCATTTCTTTTGTGTGGTTGCACTAAACAGCTGTCCTATACCTTTCTAGGAGAGACCTTGTTTAAATCCATTTGGATTTGGATTTGGGGAGGGGGACAGTGCATGGGCAGGGAGGTGCTATAAAGACCTAAATACAATGAGTAAAAGAAATCAGGCTTCTTTAGAACAGAATCTAGAGCTTGAGTCCCTTAGTGGGAGCCCAGCACCACCTCTGAGCCAATGTGTCTTGTTCACATGCCTGAGTTTAGTATTTGTGCTCAGGCCTACCCTAACAGGAGTTCATCCTCTTTCTATTATGTCTTTAAATTATAAAATCCCTGTGATAAATTTAACTTTTTGAAAAGGAAAGAAATAGGGACGGCCAGGTAGCACAGCGAGTAAAAGCACCGGCTCCAGTGTTGAGAAGACCTGGAGATCGAATCCCGGGCTCAGACACTTAGCACCCACCCAGAAACACCTGGCCATGTAACCTTGAGCAAGTTACTTAACCCCAATTGCTTTAAAAAAAAAAAAAAAGAAAAGGAAAGAAATTGAAACCCCACTTTCTGGAAAGGTCTTTCCCAGTCCCAAATCTTAGTGTCTTCCCTTTGTTGATTATCTCTAATATATCTTGCATATATTTTGTTTATGTTGTTGCCTCCATTAGACTGTAAGCCCCTTAAGAGTAGGATATATTTTTTGCATTCCTTCTATTTCTAGTGTTCATAATAGGCATTTAATGTCTGCTGACTTTACTTGAAATTACTATTGTTAAGAGCCTTGTTGCCCCGATAAAAATTTTGTACTGACATTGATAATGTCCCCTTGACGAGATTTAAACTCGACTTAGCCTTAGTGCATATTTGCTCCCTCTGGTTAGATGGCATCTGGAGTATTGTGTTTAGTTATGGGTACCAGTAGTAATAAGTAAGTTAACAGGCATTTATATGCTAGGCATGATGTACTGCATTTTAGGAAGGACATTAATCAGCTGGAGAATGTGCAGGGGAGGGCAACTAAAATGGCTGAGCCTTAGGTTCATGTCATATGAGGATCTGATGAAGGAACTGAAGGTGTTTATCCTGGAAATGAGGAGGCTAAGAGGGCTATTTTCAAGTATTTGAAAGGCTATCATGTGGAAATTAAGCTTGCTCTGGCCCCGGGGGCAGAACTAGAAACTATGGTTAGAAGTTGCAAAAAGGTGAATTTAGGTTTGACATTAGGAAAATCCTAACAATTAAATCTATCCCAAAGCACATGCTTTGGGAAGTAGTGGATTCCTTCTTCACTCCAATTCTTCAGGCAAAAGTTGGACATCTTAAGTCTTTTGAAAGAGGCATTCCTGTTCAAATGTATCTTGGATTATTTTTCCAACTCAGATTCTGCAACACTACATTCATTGATTGACAATTCAGTAAGAGTTCATATATGCCTAAGTTTGATTTTTTAAAGGAGGTTCCTAACTACGGAGGCTGGACAGTTGGGGGCATTGAGGAATTTTCCACTTTTTCAAAAAGTTAACATTGTTAAGGTTCTTAGCACTCTTTTATGCTGCACATCTCCCGCACTTGTTCTTGATTCTGCCTCTAACTGTAGTAAGGATCCCTTTTATTCTCACATAGAATCTTAAAGCTGGAAGGGACCAAAGAGATTATCTAGTCATTCCCTTCAGGGGGATAGACAAGAATCATAAATCTACAGCATGGTTCTATGGAGACCTGGATTTGGAGTTAGGAGACCAGTGAACAAATCTCAGTTCTCTTTACACTTAGACACCTCACTTAACCACTTTTTAACAACTTCAAACTCCCAATTTAGAACCCTGAGCTTTGGGATTGGTGAGTTCTTCACTAGATCTAGTGGAACCCAGACGCACTGCACGACTCCCCAGCCATCCTCATGCCTTGCGGTGCCAAGACAATGAGGTTGTGCCTTTCTCTCTGCCCTTCTTCCACTCCCAGCTCCCATCCCCTTCTAACTCAGGCTCTAAAAACAGTAATCAAATTAACACTTCCTGGTCACCACTCTCCTTAATGTGCAGTCTTCACCAGTTAGAATATTAAGTTTAAGAGGGCAGAGACTTTGCTTATATTTGTATTCTCAGCGTTCAGCACAGTGCTCGGGACATAAAAAGCTCTTAATAATTTTTGTTTGTTTCGTTTATTAGTAAATTTATAGTGGTTTTTAAATTATCTCTCAGGCCCTCTTCCAGGTCTTGATCCTAGGAGACTTCTTCAAGGTCACAGACCTAGTAAATAGCAGAGTGAAGACAAGAACCAAGGTTTCCATCATAGATCTTATCGAACATCTTGCAAGTAGCTGGATCTTAATAATTGTCGCCGAATTGCCTACTGGGGATGGGGGCTGTAGAGACTTGTTGCCTACCCCATAGATGTTTACATTCTAAAATCTCCGTCTCCATACTTGCTCTCTACTCCTCCCCATCATGGCCACAGTCTCTCCAGGCTGTTGAAACCCAGGGAAGCTGGCATCCGCATAGTGAAACTCCTCGCTCCGTACGGGGCCACAAGTTGAACCGGGCATGCTCTGTAGCCAGGGCAGGCGTTGGGTAGCAAGTAGACCGCCCCAGCCTTCGCCTAGGCTGGAGAGTACAACAGCTCGGAGCTCTCCGCGGAGGTGGGCGTTCCCCGTCCTGGAATTTAGAACGCGGCGGTAGCCAATGGGAGCGAGTGGCTGGCTGGCTTGTAGCGTTATTGGAGGTGTTGCGAGTGTGAGGGTGTGCTGGTGACTGGGGGGTGGGGGGAGAGCTGCGGTCGGTCGGTCTGTGTGGGTCACCCGAGAGTCCCCGTTGCTGGTTGCCACCGCCTGTGAGTGCCTTGCGCTTGTGCAACCGCAGCAACAGCAGCTGCCACCTCCGCAGCAGCAGCACCTCCAGCTCCATTGCTTTACTTTTTTTGCAGCCCAAACAGGGGACATCATGCCGAAGAGAAAGGTAAGCCTTGTAGCCCTGGGATGATTTCCAAAGGCTCTTTTTAGTGCTTGGCGATGGGCACCCGAATCCCAGCGCTGAAATAAATGGCTGTGTGGTTACACATTGCGCTGTCGCCAGCGCGCGTGACTAGAACAGCCTGGGATTGTGGGGTCCACATTTGTGCCTCTGCCTGTTGCAGATCTCCATCCTTCTGCTCCCTCCTCCCTGTTGTCTCTTCCCCTCCCAGCTTTTTCTCGGCGGGATCGACACTTTCTCGGCACCTTGGGGATGAAGGCTCCTGGCTTCTTTTGCCACCCCGACAACCCTAAACCTATGGGGAGATCTTTTGCCATCTTTCCTCCCTTTCCAACTCTTCTCCTTTGCAAACTACCAGCTTGTGGTTGGTATGGATGGGGGGGGGGGAGGGGAGGGGGAGAAAAAAAAAAAAAAAAAAAAAGGCGAGACCCAGATGTGGGGGGGGGGGGGGAGGGAAGGATTAAGTCCCTCCAGATGTGCGGTCTCTTGCTGGCCTCCCTGCGCCCCCAGCCGCCGGCCTTGGGCGCGGGGTTGGTTCCCTGGTTCAAACCGAGGGAAAGCCATATTTAAAAATCAGCTTCGCCCTCCTCCTCCTCCTCCTCCTCCTCCTCCTCCCCCTCCTGCTTTACCTCCTCCTCTTTCTCTTCCTCCTCCTTCTTCTCCTTCTCTTCTTCCTCTTCCTCCTCCTCCTTGCCTCTTGTGTGACAGACCCGTATGTACCCACTCTGGTGCGTGTCAGGCTGGGCCCAAGCCCTCGGGGAGAGGGAGACGCTCCCCCAGGGCTGGCTGCAGAAGCTGCAGAGTTAACATGGAAGGCTGGACAGTGCAGTTCCTGCAGCCCAGCATCTGGGGCTGGAGCCTGAGACTTGGAGTAGAGAAGGGACGGTGCCTCCAAGCTTTCTTTCCCGCCCTCAATTTCGCGCTCTCCTTCTCTAGTTGAAATCGAAGCTTTTTTCTCCCCCCCCCCCCCCCCAACCCCCTTGGTTCTTCAATTTTTTTCTTCCCTCCCCTGCTTAGGTACTTTACTGTCTGGCTCCCTTTGCGCCCTCCCTTCCTCCCTCCCTCTCTCCCTTCCAGGCACCACCATACTTTACTTTTCTCTGTTAAGCATTTCCCCCTGTGGGGCCCAGGCTGCTGCTGCAGTCCCATGTGAGGGCAGGGATGCTGCCTTGGAAAACGTGTGTACGAGTGTGAGAAAGACAGCTGGATGAGGACAGCTCAGGTGCTGCTCCGATTGTCAGAATGTGAGCCAATTGGGATATAAAACTGGAAACAAAGTTAAAAATTAGAGCCTACTTTAAAAAAATTGAATAATTTTTGTGTGTGCATATATGTGTATCTATGTTATGTATATATTCAAAATTATTTTTATGCTTTCTTTGTATATACATGTGTGTATATATATATACATGCATGTATAAATACAGTGAAATCTCAAGTCCCGTCCCTGACACATTTTTTGTGTGACTCTGGACAAGTCACTTAACCTCTTCTTGTTCCAGGAAGCTCTCTTAAGAATATAAATTGTAGGGAAAGTGCTGATCTAAACTGCTAGAGGGAGTTTTCTCATCTGGCAGTCTCCAAATGGAATGAAATCACAAATTCAGTCCATCTCTCTCTCTCTCTCTCTCTCTCTCTCTCTCTCTTTTTTTTTCTTT
>NW_027187327.1:4862914-4968219 GCF_028583685.1 Petaurus breviceps papuanus
TCTCTCTCTCTCTCTCTCTCTCTCTCTCTCTCTCTCTCTCTCTCTCCATCCATCCATCTATCTCTAATCTATCATGTTTATAATTTTTAGTTCTATGGATTGAGAAGCATTGGAATTCTTTATCAAATTAGGGTCAAATTTTGAGCAGGAAGGGAGCTTTTGAGTGTCAAACTACACCATGTAGCCTACAGTTGGGCTCCCAAGTGGGGCTTGTACCAGATTAAAACGTAATTGGGAAATACTTACCAAAATAAATTAGAATACAATAAAACACAAATAATGTTAGTATGTGGTTTTCTAAGTCAATGTGCCCCTTGCAGGGATCCTTATGTACAGTTTAGTGGCTCATTTTCTATTTGAGTTTGACAACACCTATCTAGACCAACCTCTTTGTTTAGTAGATGAGGAAACTTAGACCCAGAGAGATTAAACAGTTTGTCCAACCATTACACAGGCAGTGAGTAAGTAGCAAAGCTGAGATTTGAACCCAGGTCCTCTGATTACAAAGCCAATATTTATTCCATTTTACCAGAGCTATCCCAAACATATAATTTTTAAATAATACAAAAAATTTGCTCAATCAAAAAGCTCCAATGACTCTCTATTGATTCTAGGACTAGCATAATAGACAGATTCCTCTGTTTTGCATTTAGAGTTCTTCACAATTTTTCTGCAGTCTTACTTTCCAGGTCTATCACACAGTAAGACCCTTTTAGCTATTCCCTGTTCCAACCAACTGGCCTATTTCTCAACCTTGACATTCTGTCTCAGTCAAGCCACCGGCCAACAAGGGTTTATTGAGGGTCTACTATGTTCCAGACACTGTGTCAAGGAATATCCATCCTAATATAGGAAATAACACGTTAACATATAGATAAAAGAAAAAGAGAGTAGATACATGCTGTTGTAGATTTCAGAGGGGAAGGCACAAGAGATCCAGGGGCTTTGGTAAGGTCTCCTATGCAAGGTGGGATTTGAGGTGAGTCTTGAAGGAATTCAGACAAGGAGCCTAAATGGTGGAGGGGAGGGGGCTTAGCATTCCAGGTCTGGAGGACAAAGGCATATGGATTAGAGATAAGTTTTGTATGTGAGGAACTTTGCTGGTTTGCAGAATGTGTATAAGGGAGTAAAGTGACTGGAAGGGTAGTAAGGAGCTTTAAATGCCAGACCAGGGGATTTTGTATTTTTTCCTGGAGTTCATTAAGCCATCCCTGTTTCTATGACTTTGCCTCCATGCCTGGCATGCACTCCCACCTCTCTTCAACCAACTAGAATCCCTGACTTGCTTTAGAGCTCAGCTCAAAGCATTGTCTTCTACACTATTTGCTGATTACTCTAGTGGAACAAGAACTTTCAGCTTCACTCACTGCTTATCATTGTCTTGGGCTTCTTTAATTCAACAAATTATGTATGTGCCCACTGCATGCTGGGCAGTTTGTTAAACTCTGAGGCAGCAAAGACAAAAATGAATATAACCCCTGCCCTCCAGGAACTTACATTCTAATGGAGGGGTATGTATGTAGAGAACATAACGTACACAAGAATAACACGGAAAATTAAAGAGAGCAAAAGTACTAGCTGTTGGGTTGATCTGGGCAGGCTTCACAGAAGAATTGGCACCTGAGAGTCTTAAGGTAGGAAAGGACTACTGAGAGGCAGAGTTAAAGAAGGGCAGTGATTTTTTTTAAGCCAAATTTCTTATTAGAGTATATGTCTGTTTTTCCATGAGCTCTTCACCCTGTAGGGGAAGACGGGGTACAGCAGAAGGAACCTTAGATTTAGAGTCAGAAGACCTGGGTTCAAATGCAGATTTTGCTTGTTGTTGTTTCATTGACTCTTGGTGCCCCTGTTTGGGGTTTTCTTGGCAAGGGCAGTGTTTTCCAAGCATAAAGAATGGCTTCCTGGGGGAAGGAGTAATCAGAATGTATGGTATTGTGGGGTGACGGGAGGGGAGAGATGGGAAGAAAATTTGGAACTCAGAATCTTATGGAAGTGTATGTTGAAAACTAGAAGTAAATTAATTAATAAAAAGAAAAAGAATAAAAAATATTTTATATTCCATTAAAAAGAGAATGGCTTCTTTGAATGGACAAAGAAAGGAGGTTGGAATATAGGGTTCGGGGAATGGCAGTAGCAAAGATCGAGTGGGACATAGCATTTCGGAGGAGGGAATAGTATAAAGTATGGCTAGAGTGGTCAGTGGGAACCAGATTGTGGAAGGCTTAAAATACTAAGTTATGGAGTTTGTTTTCTAGCCTATAGGCACTGGTGAGTGAGTTAGTTATGTGCCAATTTAGGAATATTTATTTTGGCATTTGTGTGGAAAATGGATTAAAAGAGATTATAAAGAGGGAGAACAGGTGAGACATGCATAGCAAAAGGGATAGAGACTTGGGTTCAGTGATATAAATAATTACTAGTGATGTGACCCTGGGCATATCACTTGGCCTCTCTTTGTCTCATCTTCCTCAACTGCACAAAGAAGGGAGTGGGGATGTGGATTGGATGTCAAGTCCCTTTCAGTTTTAAATCTATGATCCTCAAGTGATGAGGTCTTGAAATAGGGTGGTGCTGTATGAGTGAAGGAAGTGGGATAAATGTGTTATGTAGGTAGAATCAATAAAACTTGGCAACTACTTGGAAATGGAATGTGTGTGAGAGAGAGAAGTGTCAAGTGTCTAAGGTTACCAACCTGGAGCATGAGAGGGTGATAATACCCTCAAGAGAAGAGCACAGGCTTAAGGGGTATAAATTATGTTTCATTTTGATCATGTTAAGTCTTAGTGGGCTACAACACATCCAGGAAGAAATGTCCAGAAGCATGACTAGAGTTAAGCAAAATCAGGTTTGATTACTTAGATTTGTGAGTTCATTTATTTAGAGGTGACTTGAATCCATGAGAGCTAAAGATGTTTCCCAAAGAGCTTGTTTAGGAATAAGAGAGAAGAGGGCTCAAGGCAGAGCTCTGGGGGAGACCTGTGCTAAGGGGCAGCACAAGATCCATGATGATTTACAGAAGGAGAAGTCAGATAGGTAAGAGGAGAAGCAAGAAGAGAGTGGTGCCATAGAAAAGCCAAGATAAAAAAGCATCCAGAAGAGGGGGTGGGGATGATCAAGAGTTTCAGAAGTTGCCAAGAGAGGTCAAGGAGGATGAAGACTGAGAAAGGGATGTCCAATTTAGCAGTTAAGGTTTTGTTGGTAGCTTCACAGTGAACATTTTCAATTGAATTTGAGAATTGTAAGGGAGATTGCAAGGGATTGAGGAGTATGGGTGATGAAGAAGAGAAAGAAAGAAAGTGGTGCTTTCTAAGAGTTTGTCCATAAAAGAGAAGAGGGATATAGCATGATAGTTAGAGGAGATGATGGAATCAAATAAAGGGGCTTTCTGTGTTTGTTTTGGATGGATGGAATAGAACTGAACATGTTTGTAGGCAAGAGCCATTCATTTGATTGGGAGAGTTCAGAGATGAGAAAGCAGGCTCCAAGAGGAGAGGGGATCAAGGTAGAAAGGCTGGCAGTGACAAAGAAGAGATTCCTTTTCTTTCCAGCTAGTAAAGTAGGAATGGATGGGGTGTAGTGGTAGGGTAGATGAATTGTAACCTGGAGTGGAGAAAAGAACCAGACACTCATGGAAAAATGACCTCCATTTTCTCAGTAAAATAGGAGGCAAGAACAGCTACTGAGGTGGCGGGGGGCGGGGAGGGGGCGTGGGAGTAGAGGAAGTATTGGGGGTTTGAAGAGATAAGGGAAATTTGGGAGGAATAGAATAGATGAAGAATAAATGTTGCCACAAATCAGTCACAATTTGTAATTAGATCATAAGAGCATAAAGAGCTGGAAGGGACCTCAGAAATCATACATATAGTCCAACTCTCCCATTTCTTCCAGATGATGAAACTGAGGCCCAGGGAGATTAAAGTGACTTGTCCAAAGTCACACAGGTAATAAGTGTCAAAGGTGAGATTTGAACCCAGGTTCTTAGATTTAGACTTTGTGTTGAACCTAATTAACATGATGGTAGACACTGAGAATAATTTTTTGATAGCAGGTTGGGGAAGGAGAGGTTGTGAGTTCTTAAGATTTAGTACTACAAGAGAGCACAGAGATCATCTTGCTATAGGATCATAGAGTGGTTGTCTGATCCAAGCTCCCACCCCCATTTTATTTTTAAATCAACAAACTTTTCTTAAGCACCAGAAGCTTGTTCTAGGTATTTGGGTGAGGTATGAAGACTCCTTAAGATGCTTTAAACATCCAGTCTCTAGCTTTCTCATTTTATACATAACGATACTATGTAATGTTACATGTGACAAAACTCACATTGAACTCAGGCTTTCTGACTCCATATTCAGCTTTATTTTATAGATAATGAAACTGGGCCCCAGAGTGATTAAGTGACTTACCAAAATTCAAACAGGTAGTAAGTAGCTAAACCAGGATTCTCTGACTCGGACTCTAGGGCTCTTGGCACTATAATTTAAGGTTCCCCCCCCCCCGATCTTTCAGAAAAGCAAGAAGTGGCACTACAAAACTAAATTCTACAAGCATTTATAAAATGTGATTCATGTGCCCAACCCTTGTACAAGGGCATCATGGAGAGAAAAGAAATAGAGAGGCCCCTAGTCTTAAGTCGCTTATAGTCTCATTAAGGATTTCAGTGTAATAGTTAACAGTGTGGGACAGTGCTTGGCTGCTTTCAAATGTGTGTCATATTTTAAATACAGTAGAATAGGAAAAGGAAGTGGGACTTAAGCCAGGCCATGGAGGTTGGGTAAAGTCTGGGTAAACCAAGAAAGGCAAGAGCACTTTCTTTGGTATGGCACTTAAAAACATATTTTCTTGAAAAATATGATGGATCAGAGTCAGTAGTGCACATGGTTTTGAATCTCGGCTCCTCTCTCTACTACCTTTATTGGATATGGGGAAAATCAGCAAACCTCACTATGTCCCAGTTGCTTTACACTCTTAAATAAAACGGACTAGACTAGTTGATCTTTTTAAAAAATTACTCCTAGGGGCGGTCAGGTAGCACAGCAAGTAAGAGCACCGGCCCCAGAGTCGGGATGACCTGGGATCGAATCTGGGCTCAGATACTTAGCACCACACCCAGAAATAACTGGCCATGTAACCTTGAGCAAGTTACTTAACCCCAATTGCTTTAAAAAAAAATGACTCCTATTTATTTTTGATAGATTTTTATTGATATATTTTGTTTTTATGCTGACTAGATTTTTACCTTTATCTTATCTTCCTCCCCTCGTAGAAAGCCACCTCTGATAACAGGAGATTTTTTTTTTCATATTTTGAACCTGACAGATATTTTAAAACATTGGTAGTGCAAAGAGTGAAACTACAGATCTCTGTTATATATAGCTTGTTTTTTAAAAGAGTATTAATTAATTCAGTATGTTAGTTTAAAAGTTGTCCTGCTTGTCTGTGACTCCCTCTGAACTTCCTTATCTTATTTTATGTACTTTTAAAAAATACTTCAATGATTCTTTTTCTTCTTTTGTCGTCACTGCCCCTAGTCCCCTGATTGGCCCAAATTCCTGTCCCTCAGTCTTAAAAAAATAAAAAACTTTCCTTGTAACAAATGAGCACAGTCAAGCCAAAAAAAAAATTAATAATCCACATATTGACCGTGTCTACAGATACATGTCACAGATTACATTTCCAGTTGATCTCCTTGAGGAAGTGGGCTGTGTGTTTGATCATTGGTCTTCTCTAATCACAATTAGCTATTGCACTAATCAGAATTCATCTCTTCAAAAATTACTTTTTGTGGCGGCCAGTTGGCTCAGCGAGTAGGAGCACTGGCCCCAGTGTCGGGATGACCTGGGGATCGAATCGGGGCTCAGATACTTAGCACCACACCCAGAAATAACTGGCTGTGTAACCTTGAGCAAGTTACTTAACCCCAATTGCTTAAAAAAATTACTTTTCGTGAAAATTTTTATAATCATTGCATAAATCCTTCTTCTGACTTCACTCATAATCAGATTAAGTTTTCCCAGCTTTCTCTGCATTTGTTTCTTACAGCTAAATAATATTTCATTTCATTCATGTGCCATAATTTGTTCAGCCATTTCTCCAGTTGATGGACATCTCCTTAGTTTCCAGTGGTTTGCTAGAAGTACTGCTATAAACTTGCATGTATGGATCTTTTTGTTGTTGTTGTTGTTGATGTTTGATCTCTTTGGGATATGTGCCTCGTATTGGTATTGTTAGGTCAAAGAATATGTTTAGTGGTTTTGTAGGATATAGTTCCAAATTACCTTTTAGAACAGTTGTACCAATTCACAGATCCAATTGGTTCATTATTGTACTTGATAATAAAAAGTACTCATAATTGGTTCATTAGTGTACTTGAACTCCTGACCTACTCCCCTCCTCCTCACCAACAAATATCATTTCCCATTCATGCTATCTTTGCCAGTCTGATGGGTGTAAGGTGGAACTAGTTTTTTTTTAATTTGCATTTCTCTAATTATTTGTGATTTGTGGTATTTGTTCCTGTGGTTGTTGATACCTTGCATTTCTTCCCTTGAGAACTGTTTGTTCTTATCTTTTTAACCATTTATCTACTAGAGAATAGTCTTATTCTTATATATTTGAATTATTCTCTTATACATCTTAGATATCAGACCTTTATGAGAAAAAACTTGCTGCAAAGTTTTTTTTTCCATATCACTCTTTCCCTTCCAATTTTAACTGCATTGATTTTGTTTGTGCAGAAACTTCAATTTTATGTAATCAAAATTATCTGTTTTATTTCTTGTGATCCTCTCTGTGCCTTTGTTTGCTCAAGAACTCTTCCCCATCCATAGTGGTTAAGATCTCCTTCCCTGCTCCTATTTTTTATTAAATGGTATAACCTTTTATAATATAGGTTATATCCATTTGGAGCATATTGTGGTATTTGGCATAAAATTTTAACCTAATCCCAATTTCTGCCAGTCTGCTTTCCTGTTTTCCCAATTGTTGTTGTTGAGTCATTTTAGTCCTGTCTGACTCTTTGTGACCCCATTTAGGGTTGTCTTGGCAAAGATACTGGACTGGTTTGCGATTTCCTTCTCTAGCTCATTTTACATATGAGAAACTGAGGCAAACAGGGTTAAGTGACTTGTCCAGTATCATATAGCTAGTATCTGAGACACTTGAACTCTGGAAGATCAGTTTTCCTGCCTCTAAACACCACACTCTATGCACTGCTCCACCTAGCTGCCCGGTTTTCCCACTAGTTTTTGTCAAGTAGTGAGTCCTTGTCTCAGGATCTGTGTTCTTTGGGTTTGTTGAACATTATGCTGTTATGTTTGTTAATTTCTGCAATTTGTATAACTAATATGTTCTACTGATGCAGCCTCCCTGTTTTTAATCAGTATCAAATAATTTTGGTGATTACTGCTTTATAGTATAGTTTGATTTCAGGTACTACTAAACCCCCTTACTTCACACATTTTTTCCATTAATTCTCTTAAGATATTTTACCTTCTGTGCCTCCAGATGAATTTTGTTTTTTGGTTTTTTTTTTTTAGCCTTTTAAAATAATCCTTTGACAGTTTGATTGTCACAGTACTGAATAAATGAATTAACTTAGGTAGCATTATCATTTTTTTATATTGGCATGACCCAGCCTTGTGTAATTAGTATCTCTTTGATTATTCACGTCTGCATATATTTGTTAAGAGTGTTGTATATTCATAGAGTTTCTGTTTGTTTTTTGTTAAGTGGACTCCTAAATATGTGATACATTCTCTGGTTGTTTTGAGTAGAACTCCCTTTTCTATCTCTTCCTATTGGGTTTTGTTGGTAATATATAGAAAAGCCAGGGCTTTATATAGGTTTATTTTCTATTCTGCTACTTTGCTGAAGTAATTATTTATTTCAGTTAAACTTTAGTTCAATCTCCAGGGTTTAATAAGTAGCCTATCATATCATATTCAAAAATAGATAATTTTATTTGTGTTTTGTTTACACTTACTCTTTTCATTTCTTTATTATTGTCATACAGCTGTAGCTGGTATTTCTGGCACTAGATCACATAGTAGTGTTGACAATGGACATTATTATTTTACCCCTAATCTTACTGTAAACTCCGGTAAGTTTCACCATAGTATATGAATATCATACTTATAGTTGTCTCAATATTTAACCAATCCTATTTCCTAATATAGATCCAATCTCATACTCTTTTTAATATATTACTGTAGCCTCCTTGCTAATATTTTTATTGACTTTTGCAACAATATCCATCGGAAATACTGGTTTTTAATTTTCTTCCTCTGCTTTCTCTCACTCGTGTTTAGCTATTAAGATTATATTTTTATCATGGAAGGATTTGGAACTGATCATTCACTAATTTTCCTATTTTTGCAAACAATTTAAGCAATATTGAATTAGTTGTTGAATATTTGAAAGAGTTCCTTTATCAATCCATCTCATACTTTTTTCTTCCTTTGGGAGTTCATTTATTGTTCAGTTTCCTTTTCTGAAAATGAGCTACTTAAAATTCTCTATTTCTTCTATTAATTTGAGTATTTTATATTTTTATTAACAAACATTCACTTTATTTAGGTTACAAATTTGGTTTGCATATAATTAGACAAAGTATTTTCTAAAAATTTCCTCTATTGTCTTTCCATTTATTATGAATTCTTTCTGAATTTTTTTTTAATCTGGCAGTTTGATTTTCCTTTCTCTTTTTAGTCTGGCTGGCTCATAATTTTTCTGCTTAAAAAAGTAGCTTATAGTTTTATTCATCAATTCATTTCCTTTTTTTAAGCAATTGGGGTTAAGTAACTTGCTCAAGGTTACATGCCCAGTTATTTTTGTGTGGGTGCCAAGTATCTGAGGCCAGAACCGATCCCGGGTCTCCCGACACCAGGGCCAGCATTCTTACTCACTGCGCCACCTGGCCACCCCAATTCATTTCTTTTTGCTTTTAATTTTGTTCATCTCTTTTTTCAGAATTTTTATTTTGGTGTGTAGCAGAAGTTTCTTAATTTGTTGCTTTTCTAGCTTTTTGTAGTTATGATCCAAATTCATTGACCTGTTCATTTTTTCTTTTATTGATGAAAGGTTTTAGAGACATAAATTTTGTCCTTAGAACTGCTTTGACTGCATCCTAAATGTTTTAATATGTTGTCTTGTTATTTTGTAATTTTCTTTGATGAAATTATCTATTACTTCTATAATTTGTCCTTTGACTAATTCTTTTGGATTAAATTATTTAGTTTCCATTCAAATTTGAATTCTTTCTTCCAAAAATCTTTTATTAATTATCAGTTTTATAACATTGGGGCCAGGACGGGATATGTTTAATAAGTCTTTTCTGTATTTAATGAGATTTTTATGTCCAAACATACTGTCAGTTGTTGTAAAAGTGTCATCCAGTAGATACATAGGTTCTCATAGATAGATATAGATATAGTTATATTCAAGTACACACACATATGTGTATATATATAGCTGTATGCATATGCATGTATACAATATAATCACATAACATATTTGCATATAAACATATATGTAGGTATGTAAATATTATTATCTATTCCCATTCAGTAATTGCCAGAGAGAGGTCATATCTACTTTTCCTAAAGTTTTACTCAAGTCCTGAACTTCTTTCTTATTTATTTTTAATTAGGTTTAGATAAATTGAAAAGAGTCACATAACAGTCTCCAAATATTATAGTTTTAATGTAATAAAATTAAATAATTAAGTGAATATAATTAAAATTGATGCAATAATATAATTTGCTTAATTTGTTAAATTATTAAATGTATCTTCCTTTTTGTATATAAATGCATGTGGTATGTTTATATTAATATATTTATATTATTTCACAGTCTATTGGACCTTTAAACATAATATAATTTCTTTGTTTATCTCTTTTAACCATGCATTTTAAAACTTTTTTTTGGTCTCAAATCATCATTGCTGCCTTTTGGTATTTTAGTTCATCTGAAGCATCATAAATCTTGCTCCAGGCCATTATTTTAATTATGTGTAAATCTATTTTCAAGTGGGTTTTTTGCAACAGCATATTATTGCATTCTACTTTCTTCTCCATTCTGCTATCCTTTTCCATTTTATGAGTGAGTTTATCCCATTCATGTTCTTGGTTATAGTTAGCAATCCCTTCATTATATCATTTTATAATTGCTCCTTTCTTTGTTTTCTTCCTCCTTCTTCTTTACAAAAAATTGATGACAGAAGAATTTGCTAAATGCTAGTGATCTGTAATTATCTATAATAAGTAATCTGCTTTTACTCTGCAGCTCCTCTTTTTTTCCTTTTCTTGTCTGTTTTGTTTATAACTCTTCCTTCCACAGTACTGTTTTTCCTCTTAAATTTCTTCTCTGAGCTCCTTTTCCACACTAGTTTTCCTGTTGAATTCAGCATACTTCTACACAAAACTGTGTGTGTGTGTGTGTGTGTGTGTGTTTGTATTCAACCTTCCTTCTTTGGGTGAGATAAGAGTTGATTCATATAAGAGTAAGATTCATATAACATCTGTTATTTCATTCCTTTTATTCCTCCTTTATTCCCTAGTGTATTTCTTGCCTCTCCCCCCCTCTTTCTCCCTTTCTTAAGAACACCAAAACAGAACAAAGCCATTCCCCCCACCTCTGTGACCCTTGAAGGAATATTGATTTCCTATCCTCATTAGAATAGAATCACTTAATCACCTAATTACAAATTATTATTTACATTTTAGCTTTCTTGATTCTGGTGTTCTTATTTCAGAGTTTCTACTCAAGTTTCTACTCAGATCCTATCTTTTCCTCAGGAATTTTTAAAAAAACATCTATTCCATTAAAATTTAATTCCTCCCTTCTCCCCCCCCCCTTCCCATTGGATTATACTCAGACATGCAGGTTGAGTTATTCTTTGTTGTATACCGTTATCTTTGTCTTTTGGAATGTTGTTATTCCAAGATTTTCTCTCCTTTATAGCACCTGCCAAGTCTTGTGTAACCCTGAATATGATTCTTTGGCTGCTTGCAGTACATTTTTTCTTTGACCTGGAAGTTATAGATTTTTGGCATATGTTCCCAGGAATTTCATTTTAGGGCTTCTTTCAGGAAGTAATTAGTAGATTCTTTCTCTTTGCACTTTTCCTTCTGATTTAAAAATAGATCTGTGCAATTCTCATTTGTAATTTCTACAAAAATGGTTTCCAAGTTTACTAAGGATTTTGGTTTTCAGGAATTTTTTCAGGCTTTTAATTTTGCTTAATATTTTTTTGTCATACAGTCATTGTTTTCTTTTTGGTCCACTGTAATTTTCAGGGCGTCTGTAAACTTAGGTAAGGTTTTCTACCTTCTCTTCTAAGCTGTCTATTTTTCTTCCAATCCTTTTCCCCCAGAGCTTTTATTTTACTTATATTTTTATGTTTTATCTCTTGTTTCACATCTTTTATAAATTTCTGTAGTACCTTCAGAGAAGCATTTTTTTTCCCTCTCTCTGAGGCTCTACTTGTAATACTTGTAAAGTGACTTGCTTCTATTCTGGGTTTGTCTCTTAGTTGCCTCCAAATCTATACTACTTTTTAATAGTTTTCAGTATCTTCTGTTTGCTTACATCTCCAGTTTCAATTCCTGCTTTGGGACTTTGTGCCAGGACCAGGCTTTGCCCCATCCTGGACTCTTGGATAAGTTAGTAAGGACCCACAGGTCCCAGTCTTGATATTCTGATTTCTATTCCCCAAGGTATACCATCCCTCCTCACCCTGCCACCCACCCACCCTGGAAGTCCTTTCTAGTTTCAGAGCTCTACAGTCTGTAGGGTCCTTTGAAGCTTTTCAGGTCAAATTCTTGTAAACTTCAAACACCCCTGGTGCATCCTGCTCTGAATGCTCCCATCTCATGGCCTGGTCAGAATATTGAGGGTCTCTAGCCTCCCTGGAGTTTCTTCCTTGGAGCACTCTGGTCTTCTTACCATCTCCCTCTTCTCTCTCACAGAGTTGCTTCAAATACCTCTGGAACCTATGCATCCCTGGTCCTTCTTGCCAGGCTTCAGGGAAGACCCTCATTCCATTGCACGTAGGCTTTTCCTTATTTTTTGTTTTGTTTTGTGAAGCCCTGGCCTATAAAAAAAAACACTTACCGTAGTTTCTTTTATATTTATTTCTTTTTATTCTGTCCAATGCTCTTTTTAGATCTTTAATTAGATAATCTTTAAGGTCACTTCCAGGTCTAAATCCTATGTCTCACTATGCCTGGCCCTCCATCATCCGAGCAGTTGTTATTTTTCAGTTGTGTCAGACTTTTCATGACTCCATTTGGGGTTTTCTTGGCAAAGATATTAGACTGCTTTGCTGTTTCCTTTTCCGGATAATTTTACAAATGAGGAGCTGAGGCAAATTTGTCCAGGATCACACAGCTAATCAGTGTCTGGGGCTAGATTTGAACTCAGGGAGAAGAGTCTTTCTAACTCCCGACCAGATTCCATTATCCAAGCTAGAGGTCCTCATTCCATCCACATTAGCACAGAACAATCTCACCTGTTATTTTTTACTTTAATATGTTCTTTAGGGGCGGCCAGGTAGCACAGTGAGAGCACTGGCTCCAGTGTCGGGATGACCTGGGGATTGAATCCCGAGCTCAGACACTTAGCACCCACCCAGAAACACCTGGCCATGTAACCTTGAGCAAGTTACTTAACCCCGATTGCTTTAAAAAAAAATGTTTTTTAAAGAGTTTATCCCCCATCATACTTTGATACATAGAGGCTCAGTGATCCTGGCATAGTTACATAATCTCTCAGTGCTGCAGGCAATTCTAGAATCATAAGATCATACATTTAGAACTGGAGAGGTCTTGGAGGCCATTCAGTAGAACCCCTCCTCCCTCCAACTTAATTCCAATTGAGGCTACACAGGTAGTGTCTAAGATAGTATTTGAATCTAAGTCTTCCTGACCGTAGGAAAGTTAAGTGGTTAGTCTAGTGCTGGGGTGGGAAACCTGCAACCTGGAGGCCACATGTGGCCCTCTAGGTCCTTGGATGTGACCCTTTATTTTGTAAAACTTGGACTTGGTCAAAAGGCCCTCCCCGAGGAACTAGACCACATGTGACCTCACGGCCTAGTGGTTGCAGAGAAAGTGCTGACCTATTACAGTAGGTGGAATTCTCTGAACACATGAAATTACAGGTCCAGCTCCTATCCTATGCCCTCATAATCTCTGGTCTTATAAGCCCCTCAAGACTGTGCTGAGACCTACAGGAATTGTTACAATCCTTCCATAAATGACAGGAAATTTCCCATGTGATGACACAACAATTTATGCTCCTATAAATCAGAATTCTGGGAAATACTTCAGTTTATTGTTATTTTTCCATTTACCAAACATCACCAAAGATGAGGCTGCCTCATTGTTTTGTCTGTCACCTTGTGCTTTGTTGACAATCTAATGTTTTGTGGTTTGAGTTCTCATGTGAATTTGTGTCTCTCTCCCCATGAATATGCTATTCTTAGTCATATTAATCGAAAGGATTATTGTTCTTGATGGAACATTTATGAAACCCACACTTCAGTAGACAATGCTTTTCATTCCCTCAGAATACCTTTTATTCTGGGTATGTGAGGTTTAAGTGAAGATCAGCCCCAGTATTTATTTCCTAATACAGATAAGGGTGTTAGGGAATGTGCATGTGGTCCTATGCTCTGGTAGTGACTGGACTGGAAAGGGTCTGGGGAAACGTGTGTGTTCAGATGGCAATGGCTGAACAATGAAGTGTTGAGTTCTAGACTCTTCTAGGCAGATATTTGTGAATGCCTGTTGTATTTCCTTCATTGTGCAGTCATGGGAGCACGTACAAAATCGTAGCTGCTAGCATGGTCTAGGGACTACAGGGCTGTTGGGGTAAGCAACAGAAGCCCTCTTGTGCTTCTTGCTCCCCAGCCCCGCCCCGCCCCCCCCCTTCATTTCTAGAACAATCAAACTTTTCTAATGAAGCAAATCAACAATGTTTGCATTGAAGTCATATTCCTTTTAATATTCAGCTAAAAATACTAGTAACGAAGTGTTCATGTTTGTTGCCATGTAATTCACAATCAGAAAGATTTTAAATTAAAAAAAAATGAGAAAACACTAGTAACTTTAAACCTAAAACATCAGATTCTTTTAAATCAATTCAACAAATATCTATTAAATGCCTGCTGCATACAAGGTCTTGTGCTAAGTGGTGGGAATGAAAAGACACAGCCATTATTACCTGCAAGGAGAAACAAAAGACTATAATGCATACATTTTGAAATTGGAATTTGGCCTTGAACTGAAATAATTTGGACCCTTGGAATCGTTGTAGTAAATATTCTCAGGTTTAGTTATTAAGCATTAGTGATTTATGAAGTAGCTATAAGGTGCCCTGAGGATACATAAATAAAAAAAACTGACACAGATTCTTCCTGCCAGGAATGTATAGTCTAAAGAGAGGACCTGGATGTATCCACAGTGCTGTGTATCATGTCCGTGCGTGTGTGTGTGATGCACATACACACATATGCATGAAACAAGGCAGATTGTGCTTAAGTCAGCTGTCCATTGCCTGCTGGATAATATCTTATACTCTTCTGTCTGGATTTCAGCATCTCCATGATGTAGGCCTCTTTGCCTGGCCTCATCACTCTTTGCTCATACAAACTTTTATCTGTTCTAGTCAGGCCATTTCTTTTTCCTCCTAGATATGCCTTTACATGTTCACAAGATTATTGATAAAAAAAAAAGCCACAATGAACCTCAGAGGTCATTGAGTACAACCCTATTGTTTAAAGAATCTGGTGGGAATGGGGGAGGGAAAGAGAACAAATATTTATTAAATACCTGCTGTGAGCCAGTGGCTGTGCTAAGTGCTTTACAAAGATCATTTCATTTGATCCTCATAACAGTGCTGAGAGATAGATATTATTATGATCCCCATTTTGCTGTTGGGAAAACTGAGGCAGGTAGCAGTTAAGTGATTTGCCCAGGGTCACTGAGCTATTAAGTATCTGAGGTCAAATTTTAACTCAGGTCTTAGGGATTCCATTGCCTTGCATATTCTCTAGTCATCATGAAGCATGGTAAAGTTAAATGCCTTGCCCTTGGTTATACCGTGTCTCTAGTAGGATTTGAACTCGGGTCTTCCAGTGTCCTTTCCACTACACCAGGGGTGGGTACCTGAGGCCTCAAGGCCACATGTGATTTTCTAGGTCCTTGGGTTCGGCTTTTTTACTGAGTCCAAGTTTTACATAACAAATCCTTCTATTAAAGGGATTTGTTCTGTGAGGTTTGGATTCAGTCAAAGGGCAGCAGTTGAGGACCTAGAGGGCCACATGTGACCTCAAGACCTCAGGTTCCTCACCCCTGCACTATACCATACTGCTTCTCATCACCCACTTTTATCACCTAGCTTGCTATTTCATTGATGGGCTTTCCCTTCTCTGCCATTTCTGAATCCTACCAAAGTGTATCTCAAGGTCCAGCCCAGACTTTACTGTTTCCATGAAGCTTTCCTTGAGAAACCCAGCTTCTCCCTACTAAGGGAGGGAGAACATCTATCTTCCACCAGTGACTTCTAGCATCGCTGCTTTGTGTTGTTGGCTGTTTGTGTGAGTTCATATATCTCATCTCTCCAAGAAGGTTTTAAACTCCTGACGGGGAGGAACCTCGACTGTGTCCCATACAGCACCTAACACAGTGTAAAATTGAATTCTCTACATACATAATTTGTAAGTGGAGAGGAGAAAACTAGAGGGATCCAAAAATAATTGCATATGTTACATGCAAGATAACCCAAGAATCTTAGTACAATATTAGGCTATGAAAACTGTACTGATTTTTTGGATTCCCTCTATATTAGCAGTTGTTTATTATTCCTCACTTGTATCTCTCTGCTATCAATATAAAATATGCATATACTTTTGCCTATGGTTTTATCAGTGTAGTGAATTCCCAGTGTGGACATTATCCCCACTGATGCAGATCACCACTCATCTGCAAATTACAGTGTTGTAGCATCATATAGGGCACTAAGTAATTTGCTTGTGTTCTGACAAATAGATTGTATGTGTCTGATTAGAGCTGGTGATTCTCATCTCATCCAAGTGGTGTGAACTCTCATGTTGGTCTTTCTGACTGGCAGTCCTAATGGAGTCTGGGCAGTACAGGGCTTGGGAAGGAACAAAGTGAAGGCAAGGGAGTGGTGGGTATTAATTTTTCCACTGTCCTTGGAGTGGGGAGCAGGGAGGGGAATATGGGAGGCAAAGGGGAAGGGAAAGAACAGCATGAGCAGGCTGTAATAAGGAGAGATAAGATATTTATACCACATTGTATTAAGTAAATGAAAAGAATAAGAAACAAGAATTTACATTTTTTAAAAGGTCAAAAATTTCCACCAGTCATAAGATAACACAAAGAAGAGAACATCTTCAGCTTCTATGATAAAATGAATAGGAGCCAGGTTAGTCAAATATTAGCTGATAGGCAACCTTAGGAAGAATTGACAGTGAAAATAATTTAGTTTATTTGCTTAAAATTTTGCCTTTACAAAGATACAGTTGTTTGATACTGACTTCAGTTACTTAAAATAGCAAGATATCTAAACACACGTCTATTCACTGAAGTCATGCTTTCATTCTAATTTCAGATCCATACTATATAGGTGAGGCCACCTCATGGTCAAGTCCTTTGGGTGCCTTAGTAACTACACAAAATTGGATAGGAGCTAAGGCAAACATTTTTTATATTGATTTTGTTGTATAGCAAGATTCCAGTGCATTTAAATTAAAATTTTTGGAAAATAAATGGAACTGTTCATATTAGGAGTTTCTTCTGAATTTATTGAGCCAAATTTCTATAATCAATGTGGTTTGTCTAGGATAATATTTGTATCTATGCTCAATTCAGCATGCATATCTAGATGTGTCTTAATTTCTGGCTTTTCCTACAAATATACAGTATCCAGAGACATTTTATTCCACTCAGCCTCTACAATTTAAGTTTTCACCTTAAAGAGTGAACATAATAGAGCACCAGCCCTGGAGGCAGAAGAACCTGAGTTCAAATCCAACCTCAGACACTTAACACAAAATCTAGCCATGTGATCTTGGGCAAGTCACTTAACCCCAATTGTCTTCCAAAAAGCAACAACAAAAAAAAAGTGAACATAATAGCTGGGGAAACATATATATATATATATAAGATCAAAAGCAGACCTAAAAGCTTCTACAGATTATCAGGTTGATAAGAGAGTGGATAGTGGTGGTGGTGGTGGTGGGACTGGCAATAGTATTTATTTATTTATTTTTCTTGGATATCATCATTGAGTAGATGTTGCAGTGGATAGAATGCCAGATCTGGAATCAGGGGAACCTGAGTTCAAATTTTACCTCAGACATTTACTAGATGTGTGATCTTGGGCAAGTCCATTAATTTTTGCCTCAGTTTCTAAATCTGTAAAATGGGGGCAATAGCACCCACCTCCTAGGTTTATTGTGACAATTAAATGACATAACATTTGTAAAAGACATTGCCAACCTTGAAATGCTTTATAAAACTTTCTGGCCATGGGAATCTATGTAACAAAGAAAATTTTAAAATTTCCTTCTGTCTTTTGTTGACCTCTACAACTTCTACAATGGTGGTGGCAAATTGACAGGATAAAGGGGGCAGAGTATCCTAAGAATCTCTTTAATTTTATTGCTGATACTTGATGTGAGATCTTTGTCTAGTGACCTAGTGGATGTACTTCTGGAGGAGTTGAGTCATACTAATTTATGCATTCTTTCTGTTAAAAAAATTAGAAGAAAAAAGAGAATTTCAATTCAGTAGGATGGGTCATGGTTACCCACTAGAAAGGCAAAGAATTGAATTGGCTTTTTTGTATATCCAAAGGCAACAAGAAACATTATCTCAAAGAAAATGAATTATCTCATATTATAGTACTGATCATAAATATTTGCAAAATGGCCACTAGGAAAATAATTGCAACTTATGTACCAACATAGCCTGAAGAGAGAGAGAAATTTAATGAAGAACTTGGTAAGACCCTGTAACTTGAATAACACATTCTGCACCTCACTGGCAACAAGCAAAGGTGGTGAAAGATGAAGATAGTAGGAAAGAAAAAAGATATGAGAGGGACGGCCAGGTGGCACAGCAAGTAAGAGCACTGGCCCCAGTGTCAGGATGACCTGGGGGTTCGAATCCGGGCTCAGACACTTAGCACCCACCCAGAAACACCTGGCCGATATGAGAAACCAAAGAAAGTCTCATGTTTTTATATCATAAACACTTTTTTAGAGAAAAGAATTATTAGATTTTGGATTTGGTGAACACCAAACAAAATTGCAAAAAAAAAATAGTTTGTATTTTGATGGGAAAAGATTTGTTAATAAGAGAGTCATCTCTGAATCAGTTATCTGTACATCATAGCAAAGATCAGAATTAGTAAACAGCAAGAAGAAAGAATGATGAGAAAAAAAATATGGTGTACAGTTGGAACAACCCAGTCCTAAACTACTTAAACAGGTAATCAAATATGGGAAATGTACATCAGAAATGATATTGACATGATCGCGATTAACTGGGCTAAATCTATTGCCGTTATAAAGAAACCAAAATAATCCCCAAAGGGCCTCAGTCAACAAACATTTGACTTATTTGCCAAATAAACAGAGATGTTTGCCAAAGGGAACACTAGGTTAGAATATAAAGTTATTGGTAAAATCTTATGAACAATGATAGACAACTGTGAGCTGTATTTTCCCACAAAGCAGAGAAGCAATGGAGGACAACGTTGTCAAGACATTCAACTAAGCAGTCATCTCAAGGTCATTGAAAGGTAAAAATGGAAGGAGGACAACAAAAAGAATAAACATAGAAAAGTTGGGCATTTTTTGTTTTGTTTTGTTTTACCATCAAGGACAGTGGAACCTTACCACACTTAGACTCAATATAACAGTCAAAGATGTACATATAAGGGAGGTATAAAAATGGGACAAAAAAGAAGGCAGGAATTGTAGGCATGTTCAAACATATGTATGTATATATATATATGCACTGGAGAAGAGTGCTAAAGCATTGATGCGCAAGTTATCTGAAGGAAGTTAAGATACAAAGCATGGAAAATGTTTGGATCCTTATTAATACCCCCCCCCAAAAGGAAGCCTAGAAAACAACAAAATGTACTACCTATTCCAGGGGTGGGGAGCCTGTGGCCTTGAGAAATTAATTGACTGAGCAATTACAGAACAATGTTCTATAAAATTTGGATTCAGTCAAAAAGCCACACTGAAGGATCTAGAAGGTCACATGTAGCCTCAAGGCCACAGGTTCCGCAACCTGAATCCTGTTCTCTCACCTGTACAAAATCTTTCTTTATGTCTTCTCTGTATGAATCAAGGATATATTGATGAGGGTGTCCATAAGAAATAAGGAAGTTTTCTCAGGATAAAAGGAGACATTTATAAAATGTTTTGTAAACCTTATAGCAGTGTTTAAATACTAGCTATCATCAAGCAGTATTTAATAGTGAACCACAGCTTTACTATTTTGAAGGCTTGATTATGCATAATCCTTTGCTGAGAGAGAGGAGGTGAGGCTAGAATGAAGTTGGAGAGTTCAGGAGAGAGGAGGTTTGGAAACAGACATTTATTATGTGCTAGGCATTGTGCTAAGCAGTTTACATATATTATCTCATTCAGTCCTGTAGCAACCCTGGAAGTAGGTGCTATTATGATCCCCATTTTATAGATGAAGAACTGAGGCAGAGATTAAGTGATGAGACTGGATTTTAACTTGGGTCCTCCTGACTCCAGGCCCAGTGCACTGTACCACCTAGCTGCCTCAGCAGTAGGGCATGTGAGTGTGAGTTCATCAGATGACTGGAAAGGATTACTCTGCAGTGCTGAAGACCCAGGAAAGGTGATATTACAAATTTAACCCAGTCATCAGGATGTTACAATTTCTAGCAGAGCTGGAGAAAGAAAAAAGGGAAAAAGGTAGGCTCAACAAAGTGGAAACAGTGGAAAGCTCTACAAAATTCCAGAATAACTTTTACCTAAATGTTTTTGAAATGTCTATTACAGCTTTACCAACCCCATATAAAGAAAGTTCTGGAGAATTGGCTTCATTCTTAGGAAGGTATATTAAATTTGTTATATATCTAAAATTAAGTAATTATATAATTCTCTGTTTCTGTTCTACTTTGTGCATAGAAATGCTCATTCTATTTGCTATTTGTTAAGTTCAGAATTTAAAATAAAATTCAAATTAAATTAAATTAAAAATTTTTAGGTATAGAATTTAATTATTTATTTATTTTGCTCTTTGGAGGGCAATTGGGGTTAAGTGACTTGACCGAGATCACATGGCTAGTTTTTGTGTTAAGTGTCTGAGGCCGGATTTTAACTCAGGTCCTCCTGACTCCAGGGCTGGTACTCTATTCACTGTGCCACCTAGCCACCCCCAGAATTTAATTTTTTAAAAAATTAAAAAACAAAACACTTTTTTAAAAAGGAGGAAAGGGAATAAAGGGAGAGAAGGAAAATATAGTAGTTACTAGAATTAGAAATTAAGTTTAGTAAAATTTTCTTCAGAAGTAATTTCCCAGTGTTAGACATAAAATATGTTTATCATTATAAAATGCTAGAGCTGACATGGACTTTAGAAGTCTAATCCCTACATTTTATAGATAAGAAAACTGAGAGCTAGAGATGTTCAGTGGCTTTTCTTGGGTCACTCTGCTGAAGAAAATTACAAATAGACCTTGGATAAGAATAAGAAATATTTTCAAGCTTATATGTTAATTAAGCTTATTTATTAAAACTATTAATTTATTTTTAATTAATGTGGCAATTTAAAACAATTATTCTTTATTAATACATTAGTTAAGAATTATAGATAATTAATATATTAATTAAAATGATTAAGAAGCAATATGTTCTGGGGAAGAAACTGTAGTGGGAGCAAAAGAGACTCAGATTCTAGGCATAGCTCTTCCACTTAGCATACATATTGATTAGATTACTTTATCTCTGTGGGCCTCAGTTTTCTCATCTGTCAGTGGGGACAGTAAGGCCCTGCCTCCTAGACTAGGTTGTTGTGAGAATGCAGTGAGATGTCAGTGAAAGTGCTTTGGAACAGCTGAGTGTTAGGTAAACATAAGCAGTATCTATTGTGTTTAGAATTTCATGTAACTGATGTTTTATCTTTTAATGACTATAATCAGCAACTCATTATGGAAGTTCTAAGGCTGGCTTGGTCTTTGTGTCTTCACAGTGTTAATGGGAGGTGGGTCTAGAAGGGATCAGCTCATGTCACTTTCTTAGCATATATACTTCAGATACTTTGTTGACAAGGGCAGTTTTGGATGCCAGGAGGCTCAAAACTTAAATGAATCCGTGCTCTCACAGATTTAGATGTCCCCTCCAAGTCACCAGCTTTCTGAGCATCCGTGTCCGACATTCTGTGTGACACTTGTCCATATTCTTCCACAGTGCCACTCACATTCCCTCCAATGTTCTGGAGACCTTCCTTAATTTCTCAAGCTGTTCTTTGCATCTCCAGTTCTTAGCATAGTGCCTGACATGTAATAAGCACTTCATAAATATTTGTTTGATTGATCGATCTCAAGAAAATCAATGCTCATATGGCCAGCCACATTATCTTTTTTTTAAACTAGAATATTTATTTGAAGATATCAACACCACTCATGACATGCTCAGTTGCATTTTTCATATACCTTTTGGCTCAAGGGCCTTCTCACAGAGACTCTGGGTTCACATGGGCCAGATTCAATCCTAGCGGTTAACCACAGAGAGTTGGTCAGTTTCTCTCTTATGGGCTCTTTGCTGCTGCCCAGTGGTTTTACTCCAAAGAAATCTCCTAAATAAAGCTTAGAAGTAGTTTGTGTTTACTTCTTTAAAAAGGGAGTTAACGGCATCCACCATTCTTACACTGACAGTCAATGCACAGTATGAATATTAGGTTTTATATCCTCTACCATAGAAAATGTACAAGCACTTAAAATACTTCATTAAATTTTCCTAAGTAAGTAAAGAAACTTTGGGGCTGCTGATCAAATGCTCCCTATTTACCCTGGACCTGGGCCATCCAAGCAATTCAACTAGGTTTTGCTCTCAAAGTAGAACATTACACAGGAACCATGGGGCTTGTCTTCTTTCTCCAAGGAATATACTGTATCAGGACATGGTGTGCCTGTCTTTGTCTCTCTCTCTTTCTCCTTTTCTCCCCTGCCCCTCTCAGATTAGGTATCTGAACTCACCCAGAGACTACTCCCACACCTCCTGCTTCCCAGGAAATCTCCCTCCACCAGCTTGAAGGCTAGATTTCAGAGCCTCAGAAATTCAAAATAATCTCCTTCTCCCGCATCCCTGCAGAGATACAGTAATTTGAGGTTCTATAAATGTCCTTGAATTCTCCTCTGAAACATTGTGTGTTTTCTGCAAGTCATCATTTGTTCTCTTGGGGGAAGGGATGAGAAATACCTCTCCTCACTGTCCCACCCCATTCCTCACCCCCTCACCTCTCCAAACAATACTTGCTATACTACAGAAGAAGAATAAGAGAAATTCGGACATGTTCAAAGGCAGTAGGGAAAAAATCAGTAGATTAGGAAGTATTTGAAGATTCAAGAGGGTAGGAGAATGTTTAAGGCTACACTCTATTAGAGAAGAAGGATCAAGTCTGAAGCGGCATTGACCTTGGGAAGGAGACAGGCTGTCTCATTATCAGAGACCTGGGCAAAGGAATGATAGAGGCGGATGATGGCATGCTGTCTTCCTCTCATCCTCAATCCTTATACTAGGAGATCTCAACATGAATATGGATACACCCTCAAGTTCCATAACTCCCCAATTCCTCAGCCTCCTTAAATGCCATGACCTACTGCTATCATCTGACTGGATCTAGACCCTCAGTTCAGCAAGGCAGTCCTTTGATTCCTCCCTAATTGGTTCCTTGTCTTACTCCCCACTGAAACTATTTCAAAATTTCTCTTCCATCTCCAAGCCTCCCAGAATTTCTCCTATCCTCTTTTTTTTTTAAGCTGAGGACTCAACCTTTTACATGATTAAGAAAATTGAGGTCATTCACTATGAGTGCCCTCTTTCTCCTAGTCTGTACCCCTTGATATCATGCCCTATTCTTTCCTACAGTCTCTGACATTAAGGTGATCCTTCTCCTTTCTATCCCCCTACATGTATACTTGATCTCACCCCCTCCTGTCTTGCAGGTTGCAACCTGTCTCTGTCTCTCTGTCTCCTATCTACTGGCTCTTTTCTGTGCTGCCTTGAGACATACCCAGTTCTCCACTATTCTTTAAAAAATCCTCACCAGGGGCAGCTAGGTGGCACAGTGAATAGAGCACCGGCCCTGGAGTCAGGAAGACCCAAGTTCAAATCCGGCCTCAGACACTTGACACACTTACTAGCCATGTGACTTTGGGCAAGTCACAACTCCAACTACCCTCCAAAAAGCAAAAAAAAAAAAAAATCCTCACCATCTTTGACTAGACTCGGCCATCCCCTCACGGTATCATCCTATTTTTCTCCTTCCCTTTCTCAACCAAATTCCTTGACCTTAGAACTTGACCAAAACTACTCTCTCCTAACTTACCAATAATATTTTTAAATTTATTTTTATTTTATGGAATAAAATAAACATAACAATAGAATAATAAAAAGATAATTGCATATGAAATTGCAAATCTGTAATGCACAACTTGCCATTCTTTTTAAATATATAATGCATTTATCCTGTAAATTTATTTTTTTCCTTTTTTTCTTCTCTTACCCTTATCTCTGGGTCTAAAGATGACCACCATTAGACACAAATATGCATATATATGTAAAACATGTATATGTATGTAAATCATTCTATACATACTACTATTTATCAGTTCTTTCTCTGGACACAGACAGTGTCTTCCTTCATATAATATTTCTGGTTAACTTGGGTGTTTATGATAATTAGAATGACTTAGTCACCCAGAGTTATTCTTAGAACATAAAAGATTATTATCTTTTACATACCAAATCTGATGGTCTTTTCTTTTCTAAGACTTCATTCCTCTCTACCCATCTGCTGCATTTGGCACTTTTGACCACCCTCTCCTTTTGGATGTTCTGTCCTCTCTGGGTTTTCCTGACATTCCTCTTCTCTTGGTTCTCTTCCTTCCCCTCTGGTCTCTCCTCCTCAGTGTCCTTTGCTGGATTATCAGCCATATCACACCCCCATATGAGTATTTCCCAAGGTTCTGTCCTAGGCTCTCTTCTCCTTCTACAGACTCTCTCATCAAGCTCATTGGCTCCCAAGGTCCTCATTATTTCTATACAGGTGATACACACATCTGCATATCTAGTCCCAGTCTCTCTTCTGAGCTCCAGGCCTACATTCACCAGATTCCTTTAGGATGTTTCTAACTAGATGTCTGGGAAACATTTCAAACTTAACGTGTCCAAAACTGCACTCCCACCTTTTCTAAACGTCGTTATTTCTGTTCATAACCTTGACATTATCCTTTTCTCCTCACTCTTCATCACCTGCTGTGTACAATCTGTTACCAAATCTTACTATTTCTGCCTTCATAACTTCTCTCCTATCCAATCCTTTCTCTCTACTCATACAGCTACATTTTTGTTCAGTCTCTAATTACCTCTCACCTAGATTATTGCCACAATCTGCTAATTGGTCTCCCTGACTCAAATTTCTCCCCCCTTCCATCCATCCTCCACCTAGCTGCCAAAGCAATTATCTTTAAGCACAAATCTCATCATGTCATTCCCCTAATCAGTCAATCTCAGTGGTTCCTTATTGCCTCTAGGATCAAATATTAACCTGTTTAGGTTTTGAAATTCTTTGTATCCTGGCCCCAGCCTATCTTCTCAGCCTTATAAGACATTGTCTGCCCTCCTGCACTCTGTGATTTGGCCAAACTGGACTTCTCTTTCTGTTTTTCTCACATACACACTCAGCCATCTCCCATCTCTGTTTTTGTACTGGTCTATTTCACCCTTGGAATGCCCCCCTCATTAACTTCACCTCATAAAATCCAGCTCCTCTTTGTAGATGCAGCCCAAGCTTCTGCACAAAGTCTTTCCTGACCAACCTCCTACCCTACTGCTAATGTCTTTCTACTTTGTATTTAACTATTTTCTATTTATTTGTATTTATTCTCTTTACATTTATTCTGTAAATACTTTCATATGCATCTCCCCCATTACATTGGAAACTTTTTACAATTGCAAGCAGGGATTATTTCATTCTTTGTCTTTGTATTGCCAGTACCTAACATAGTGCCTGGCCTCGGTTTTCTTATCTGTAAAGTGAGAGAGTTGTACTAAGTGGCCTCTGATGTTCTGCTTTAGCTCTAAAGTCCTATGAAAGAAGGCATAGAGACCAGTTTCCCTGAGCTGTCAATAGGTGTTTAGCATCAATGGCAAGTATGGGCTAGACCTGGGTTTGGCAACTTTTCCAAAGAGGAAATTAAGTTATGCCTTAGGCATTCCAGGTGCCTGTTAAAATTTTTTTGGAGTGATTGCTAATTTAGGTGTCTCAGCGCTTTGAGTTGATGTCCTGAACTTACCTGCCAAATCTTCTTTTATTCCTTACCTGATAAAAGAGAGAGTTAGGGAAGAAGTCAATGGCTTTCCTTCTTAGTCCATTATTAAAATGCAAATCTCCCTTCTAAATTTTTCTCCTACATCAACCCCTTATCTTCTCCTCTGCTACTTCACCTGGAATCAGAACTCAGGGGAGACAAGGGAGGCACTTTAAAAAATATTATTTAATATTTTCATGTATTTTTAATGACAGAAAATCTCACTGTCCCTACATAGCACATTGTTGGCACAATTTTCAGAGCCTGTCTAAAATATGCAAATGCCTGGTCTCAACTATGATAATCTTTTTGCTTCTCCTTTTTATTAGAAAGAAAAGAATCTTTCAGCTCTCATCCTCTTATTGCAAATGTGAATAAGTAACATTTAATTGAGCAATTCATTAAATAAGCATTTATTAGGCACTGAAAATGGCTAGTGCTCTGAATTACTTGCTAGAGAAAATACGAGTAATAACAATAGCTTATACTTATATGGGCTTTAAGATTTACAAAGCATTTTTACCTCTGTTTTATCCTCTCAACAACCCAGTGAGTTTCCATGCCATTATTGTTGAGTCATTCAGTCATGTCTGACTCTTCATCACCTTGTGGATTGTACTGTACAAGGGGTGTTCTTGGCAAAGATACAGGAATGATTTGCCATTTTCTTCTCCAGTGTATTAAAGCAAACAGAAGTTAAGTGTGTTGTCCCCATGGTCACACAAGCAAGTAAGTGTCTGAGGCTGAATTTGAACTCAGGTCTTTCAGACTCCAGGCACAGCACTCTTTCACTGAACAGCCTAGCTGCCTCCTCCATTACTATCTTCATTTTACAGATGAGAAAACTGAAGTTTGGGGGAGTTTGGGCCCTAGTTTAGGATCACACGGCTAGGACATATCTGAGGCATAATTTGAATCCAGATCTTTATGACAACAACTCTAGCATGGTAGCCATCACAATCAAATATTAATTAGTCAAAAGTGTCTACTTTCTTATACACCATAGATACAAATACAAAGGTGAAATAGTTCCCGCCCTCAAGGAGCTTACATTCTATAGGGGGGATACAACTTGTTCAAAGATAAGATTTGTGGACAATAAATACAAAGTCTTTGGGTGGTGGAGGGAAGAGGGGAAAACAGATTTGCAAGTTGCTAACACCTACCTTTTGTGGGCTGTGACACTTGAGCTAAAACCTGAAGGGACCTGGGCATTCCATTAGGTAGAAATGAGGAAAGATCGTTCTACGAATGGAGGACAGTTTATACATCTAGGTAAGCAGCAGATAGAGTACTGGGCCTCCAGTCAGGAAGACCTGAGTTAAAACCATACCTCAGGCACTTACTAGCTGTGTGATCGTGGGCAATTTGTCTCATTTTCCTTATCTGTAAAATGGGGATAATAATAGCACCTACCTCCCAGGGTTGTTAGGATCAGATGACATAATAATTGTAACACACTTAGCACAGTGCCTGCCACATATTAAGTGTTATATAAATGTTTATTATTATTATTACATAAAGGCATAGAGAAAGGAGGTGGGATGTAACTTGAGGGAAGCAACAAGTAGGCTACTTTGAAACAGCTCCATTTTTTTTCTATTCAGTTTAACTTTATTTTCAGTTTCAAATTGTCTCCTTCCCCCACTCGTTGAGAAGGCAAGAAATACAAGATCTATTATAGATATGAAGTCATGCAAAGCAAATTTCTACATGCTATCATATCATCTTCAAAGAGTAATGGTTTTGTCCTAGAGAATGAATTTTAAAAACTACTTGAAATTATTAACAACTTTAATAAAGTTGCAGGATACAAAGTAAAATAATATACCCACATAAATCATCAGAATTTCTATATATTACCAACAAAGTCCAGCAGCAAGAAATAGAAAGAGAAATTCCATTTAAAATAACTGTAGACAATGTAAAATACTTGGTAGTTTACCTTCCAAGACAAACCCAGAAACTATATGAACACAACTATAAAAACACTTTTCGCACAAATAAAGTCGGATCTAAACAATTGGAAAAATATTGATTGTTCACGGGTAGGCCAAGCCATAATAAAAATGACAGTTCTACCTAAATTAATCTATTTATTCAGTGCCATACCAATTAAACTCTCAAGAAATTATTTTTAGAGCTAAAAAAAAAATAACAAAATTCATCTGGAAGAATAAAAACTCAAGGGTACTGAGGGAATCAATAAAAAAAATGCAAAAGAAGTTGTTCTAGCCATGAAAGATCTCAAACTGTATTATGAAGTAGTATTTATCAAAATAATCTGGTACTGGCTAAGAAATAGAGTGGTGAATCAGTGGAATAGATTAGGTACAAATTGCATTATGGTAAATGACCATAATAATCTCGTATATGTTAAACCCCAAAATCTAAGCTTTTAGAACAAATACTCATTATTTGACAAACACTGCTGGGAAAACTGGAAAACAGTATGGTAGAGCCTAGCTATAGACCACTGTCACACATGGTATACCAAGATAAGTTCAAAGTGGGCACATGATTTACACATAAAGGGTGATACCATAAGGAAATTAAGATAGCATAGAATAGTTCACCTGTCAGACTTATGGATAAGGGAAGAATTTAGGACAAAAGAAAATATAGAGTGCATTGCAAAATGTAAAATAGATCATTTTGATTATATACAATTTAAAAGTTTTTGCACAGACAAAATCAATGCAACCAAAATTATAAGGAAAGCAGAAAAGTGGGAGAAATTTTTTTACAAGTATCTCTGATAAAGACCTCGTTTCTCAAATACATAGAAAACTGAGTCAGATTTATGAAAATATAACTCATTCCCCAAATGATAAATGGTCAACGTATATGAACATATAGTTTTCAAAGAAAACAAAGATAGGAGCGGCCAGGTAGCACAGCGAGTAAGAGCACCGGCTCCAGTGTTGGGATGACCTGGAGATCGAATCCCGGGCTTGCAGACACTTAGCACCCACCCAGAAACACCTGGCCGTGTACCTTGAGCACATTACTTAACCCCAATTGCTTAGGGGCAGCCAGGTGGCTCAGCGAGTAAGAGCACTGGCTCCAGTGTTGGGATGACCTGGATCAAATCCGGGCTCAGATACTCAGCACCACACCCAGAAATAACTGGCCGTGTAACCTTGAGCAAGTTACTTAACCCCGATTGCTTAAAAAAAAAAAAAAAGATATCTGTAGTCATATGAAAAAATGCTCTAAATCACTATTGATCAGAGAAATGCACATTCAGACAACTCTGAGGTATCACCTCATACCTATAAGAGTAGCTAATGTGACAAAAAAAGGAAAATACTGGATGTTGGAGGGGATGTGGGAATACTGGGACACTAATGCACTGTTGGTGGAGTTGTAAACTGATCTACAATGGGTATTCTAGAGAGCAATTTGGGACTATGCCCAAAGGGCACTGCTAGGTCTATATCCCAAAAGACATCCAAAAAAAGAGGAAAAGAACCTATTTGTACAAAAATATTTATAACAGCTCTTTTTTTTTTCTTTTTGTGGTGGCTAAGAATTGGAAATCAAAGGCATACCCATCAGTTGGGGAATGGCTATAAACAAGCTGTGGTATATGATTGTAATGTAATATTTTTGTTCTATAAGAAATGACAAGCAGGATGATTTCAGAAAAACTTGGAAAGATTTACATGAACTGAAGCATAGTGAATTGAACAGAACCAGGAGAACATTGTACATCAGTAACAACAATATTGTTCGATGAAGAAGTGTGAATGACTTAGCTATTCTCAGTAGTACAATGATCTAAGACAATCCCAAAGGACTAATGATAAAACATGCTATCTGCCTTCAGAGAAAGAACTAATAATGACTGAATATAGACTGAAAAATGCTATTTTTACTTTCATTTTTTTCTTTTATTTGAGTCCTCTTGTCAAAATGACTAATATGGAAATGTTTTACATCACTGCACATGTATAATCTATATCTGATCACTTGCCAGCTAAGGAAAGAAAAGGGGTGGAGGAGATAGAATTTGGAACTCAAAACTTTAAATAAAAATGTTAAAATAATTTTTTGAAAAGAAACATTCAGATCTACAGAAAGTACAAACAAGATCTTTATCAATCACTGCCTCAAAGCCAAGGACTCTGGATAAAGGAGCTTCCAATAATATCAGCTAAAAGATGAATATATAAGTGCATGAATATAACCCCTAACTGAAAGCTAAAATCTTTGCAAAATTCCAGCTGGGGGAGATGACGTTTGCAATCTGACAAAGAGATACCTTTGTATTACTAGACAGCAGCCCTTTTATTTGAAGGTTGATATCTGATGCCAAAGGGAGAAGAGAAGGAAAAAAAGAAGAGAAAAAGCACTCAAGGATTGTTAACTTCTGGTTTTGGGGGGGGGATTATTTTTTCATTTGGTTTGAGGCAGGGAGCTACAGTGAGAGAGAAATGTTTCAAGGCCATGTGCATTTAATTCTCCATTTCCATGCTGACCTTGGATACTTCTCTGCTTCTTTGTTTTTAGAGAACAATTTGTTATTCCAATAAGGAAGTTTCTTCAGTACAACTAAAAGGCAGCAGGAGACTTTTTTCATGACTCGATGTCCAATGTTATGTCTCCCTTGCAAATAATGCATATTGGGGCAGCTCGGTGGCACAGTGAATAGAGCACTGACCCTGGAATCAGGAGGACCTGAATTCAAATCCTGCCTCAGACACTTAACACTTACTAGCCATGTGACCTTGGGCAAGTCATTCAACTCCAATTACTCTGCCTTACCCCCTCCAAAAAAGCAAAAAAATTTAAAAAAAATTGTATATCCACATCATCCATGTGTTTAACAACCAGCTCGCCAGGAACAGGACAAAAAAAAAGCGATAGTTTTATTTCCTCATTGCCTGTACTTATTCCCTCAATTTCTTTTTCTTGTCTTATTGCTATAGCTTAGTATGTCTAGTATAATGATTGAATAATAATGCTGATATGGATATTCTTGCTTTGCCTCAATCTTATTGGAAAGGCTTCTAGTTCATCCCCATTATAAATAATGTTTGCTTTTGACTTTATATAGATACAACTTAACATTAACAACTACTTCCTTATGTAATAAGTGAGCTTCCTAATTGCCAAATCTAAAGGCTTTTTTCCCCACACCTAATAATAATGTTTTTACTGAGCTGACTACAGACCACCTCCTTCCTCTTGCCTTCCTGGTTCATTCAAGCAGTAACCATTTAAGTAACTCATGGTTTTCCTCCTGATATGATGATACTTCCTTCTTAGTCTCCTCTGTTGGTCCTCCTTCCTCCTCTTACTTACTAAGAGTGGGGGTTCTTCAAGGCTCTTTTCTCAGCTTGGAGGAGGGAGAAGTGGGTTCAGTGTTTTAAGAATCCAAAGCATTTTGAGTGCCAAGTTGTTGTTGAAACAGAAAGTTACAAACAGCTTTCTTAATTGACAGACCCATGTCCTGAAAATCCTTCTACTACTCTGGATTCAAAATTACAAGAGCTGTTGGATTCTTAAAACTTGGATTTCATTTCTGAGGAATAGAGAGCTGAAAGGATGATCCTTAACATTTCTCATTCCCCCAGTGCTCCCTGGAATCTTGAATTTCTCTGCCCTAGAAGTCAGTAAATAATATAGACTGTCCTTCAGGCCAGATTGTGACTGGAACACCATTCAAGCAATTCTATAGGAATGGTTGTATGTAAGATCCTTACTTGTATGTTGTTTGCAAGCCCCTGGAACTGAAGAGAAAAGAAGGAAGGGAAGAATAAGAGAATAAGCATTTATATAGAACCTGCTATGCACTAAGCACTGTACTAAACTTTCTTTTGCAAATACTATCTCATTTGATTCTCACAGTATACTTGGAAGGTAGATGCTGCTATTTTCCTTATTTTAGAGGTGAGGAACCAGAAGTAAACAAGTGAAGTGACTTGCCCTGAGTGCCTACCTGAGGTTGGATTTGTACTTAGGTCTTCCTGACTCCAGGCCCAGCACTCTATCCCCTGTACCACTAACTGCTTCAAGAAAGGACAAGATGGGGAAAAAATTACTCTGTTGTGTGGTTAATTTTTTTCCAGTCAGCCCCATACTGATGAAAGCTGGAAGAATAAGAAAATTTAGTTTTTCTTTCCTGTAGTCCTGCTCAGGACTGTTGCCCATACTCCAAAGAAAAAGAGATCACCATGGCAATGTTTTCAGAACACTAGAAGCATCCCATCATCGTTCCTTAACCTCCTCTAGGTCCACCCATGAACATTAACCCTAGGGAAAGAAAGTTTTTGTTTTTGTTTAAAATAAGGACATATTCCAACATTTAATCTGTTACTCAAGGTATCCAATCTGCTCCATCCTCCTACCTCCTGAAAAGAGATAACTTGCCATGTGGTATAATATAACAACTCTTCCTTTATAGATTATTTTAAGGTTTGCAGAGCACTGTAAGGTCTAGATAAGTCAAGGAGCATTTATTAAGTACTTACTATATGACTGGCACTGTGCCAAGCTCTGAGGATACAAAGAAAGCCCCTCTCCCCACTCCCCCACACACAAAAATCAGATAGAATACAAAGATTTAAGAGAGCGGAACTAGGTGACTTTTAAGTTCCCTTCTAGCTCTAAATCTCTAATCCTGTGACTTAATATCCCATTTTCCCATGAGTTTGCTGAGGCTCAGAAAAGTTAAATGACTAGCATAGTTACCCAACTGATAAATATTAGAATTAGGACTTGAACTTTTCTGTTGTCTCAGAATAAAATCAGCCTTCTCTGTTTGGCATTTAAATGTTCTTTAGAATCTGACTCCAGCCTAGGGCTGACTTATTGTGTATTATTCCAGTTCTTACACTCTCCATTATCCAGGCCAGGGTGGAGAACCTGTGAACTTGTGGCCACAAGTGGCCTCCTAGGTCCTCAAGTGCAGCCCTTTGACTGAATCCAAACTTCACAGAACCTGTTCTGTAAAGCTAGAGGGCCACATATGGCTTCAAGGCCCCAGGTTCCCTGCCCCTGCTCTAGACAAATTGGCCTGATTGCTGTTCCCTGAACTTGACACTCCATATGTCTTTTCTTTGCTTTTGCATAGTCTGTCTTCTATACCTGGAATTCATTCCCTTTTAATACTGGCCTTTTAGAATCTCTGGCTCCCTTCAATACTTAGCTCTTGTGCCATTTTGTAAGGGAAACCATTTCTTAGTTGTTAGTCTTGGCTCCCTTTTCTTAAAATCATAAAGTTTATACTTATTTGTTGTACATCCCCCTAGCCCCCCAGTAGCGTGTGTTCCTTGAGGCCAGATACTGTTTTTCACTTAGTCTTTGAAACGCTGGCATCTTACATTAGTAGGTTCTTAATCATTGTTTTCTTAGCTCTAAATCTAGTACTTTATAAAATGCATTACACAGACTCTTACCATTTTATTAAGGACCCCAGCCATGCTTCACTTCACTTTGGCTTCAGTTATTTCCAGACCCCACATCCTTCACCTTACTTGCCATATTACAACCCTGGGAAACCTCCTGCCCCAAGATATTTTAGGAAGGATGCCACCCATATTTCATCTTATTACCAAAATATTGAACTGAAATAAGAGTTGAGGGGAGGCTGGGTGGCGCAGTGAATAGAGCACTAGCCCTGGAATCAGGAGGACCTGAGTTCAAATCCGTCCTCAGACACTTGACATACTTACCAGCTATGTGACTTTGGGCAAGTCACTTAACCCCAACTCCCTCCAAAAAGCAAAAACTAAAAATCAAATAAGAGTTGAGCAGCTCTTCTTTTTCTTCTCTTCTGTATCATCATCACCATCATCCTATCCATTCTAAACAGCTGTTCTAACCCTTATTTGTTATTCTTTCCTGTTTAACCTTTTTAAAAAATCATTTTTTTATTCTCAGACTTCCTGAAAAGCTTCATCTCATTCTGAAAATTTTGTGCTCCTCACACTTTTCTTACAGGATCATGCCACACTTTTGTATTTGTCTTCTTGTTTCCATCTTCCCTGCATGACTTTTAATAGTGAAACATCAAACAATGAATTAGCTGTGTTTATACCCCAGTCTCTTCATAAAACTCTTCTTCTTCTGCCTTATGAAAAATTGAAAGTCTGAAGACACAAAAATGAACATTATTGAAGATTTCTCATTCTCCTTGCACTGACTATGTAGAATATTAACCCACAGGATCCCACCTCTCCCATTATCCCAGCTCTTTGAAATCTGCTCTTCAGAAAGCTAAGTTGTCATCATGATTGTATCTGGCTTTCTGTTCCCACAACAACTTTTAATAATAATAAGCATTTATATGGTGCCTTAAAGTTCACAAAGCACTTTATATCTGTCATCTCATACAGTCTGTGCCTCTCTGAAATTTAGTAGATGTCTTCATGAGTCACTGTGATTAAAAAATAATCGCTCAGGTCTTAGCTATGGGGACAACATAGTGATGGTCCATACTTAGAGCCTTTCCCTCTTGAACCTGCTAGGGCTTTCACTGGCTAACATGGCCTGCAATAATGTAGGGTCCTATCTATCTAACAGCGAGGCATCTCCAAGGAGGAGTTCAGTGGAGGGAAGAGTAAGAGTCCATCCACTGTTCCATCAAATCAAATTATAGTTTTGGTTAGGAGATTTTGACAGGTTGACAAAGGAAAAGGGTCTGCAGACTTTACTTGGTGTGAGCTGGATCAAGAATTGTAGCTTGAAGGGATAGATCAACTATGTTATCTTGTATCCCTTATGTTAGAGGCAGGTTGTTTTATTATATTTTACTTTGTTTTACTTTTCACAGCACAATGTGTTTTTCTACCTGCAAAGGATCAGACTCTTCTTTGAAAAGTAAATAAAATGTTAGGTCCCCCAGGGACTGAGGTTAAACTGAGGCCCTTGCCATAGCCAAGGGCTTTTGTTGTTGCACTGGATGCCTGTTTGTTTGCTGACAAGTTAATATGTTGTAACTGAGGTAGTTACTTCTTTAGCCTTCATTTTAGACATGATTAAAGTAATACAGTAAACTCTGTTACCTCCCTCACTATCCATTGTGCAAAGGGATAGGAGAGGCAGCATAGTTTAGTGGAAAGAACACTGGACTTGGAGGTAGGAGAAACCTGACCATAGCCTAATTCTGACAGTGGTAATTTGCAATTCATGGAACTTCTCTAAGACTCAGTTTCCTCTTCTGTAGAACTGGGATATTTGTGATGCCTATTTCATAAGGTTATTGTGAGGGGAGTAGTTCATAAATCCTGAAAGAACTATGTAAATCTATTTTTATTTTTTGCAATTTGAGTGATATAGGAATTTATTTTTCTTGATGATGCATATTTGTTACAAGGATTTGTTTTTCTTTTTCATTTTTTTCATTGCAGATGGTGGTTTGAGAAAAAATAAGTGCTTGGTAACAGAAAAAATAAAATTTAATTTTTTTTTGCATGGAATTAGAGCCTTTCTTGAGGCCCATCTAGTCCAAACCCCTCATTTTATGAAGAATGAGGAAACTCAGACTTGACTAGGTCAAGTACCTTGTCCAAGGTGAGCATGACCTTTGATAGAACTGGGATTTAAACACAGGTCCTCTGACTCTAAGTTTGGTCTACTTTTCCATTATACTGTGCCATCCTGGGTTAGAGTAAAATAAAATATATTCAATGCTCAAATTATTCTGACCATGATTTATAAGGTACTTAAACATGATACAGTGCCTGAGGGCCATCATTCTGAAAATCAGTTACCATTGTACTTTGGATGTGTAGAAGTACTCATTAATAAAAAAGTGTAGTTGATAGCTCCTTAGTTTTATAGTTGCAGTTCTCTGTAGCAGGAGTTTGGAATTTACTAATTAACATTCATTCTAAATGCTTCTTTCTTAAGGAATATTGCTGTCACCGATTTTTTTTCTGCCAGCAATTTGTGTTCAGTTCATAGTAAACATTGTCACGCTAACCTATCACTAATCCATCATCCAGAAGGAGATTGAGAATAATGTCACCAGCATCAGTCTTAGGAAAAATTTTTTTAAAACCAAGTCATCTGGTGCTTCTTTAAATACGTGTCAATTACTGGATACCATGGTTTGAAATCTGGGTGGATTGATGGATAGGAATAGATGCTCAGTCACTCTGGAATAACACAGTGCTACAGTGATGGCTGTGAAGTGTCAAATCAATCAACAGTCAATCAATATATATTTATTAGGTGTTTATTATATATGACTGGTACTGTGCTACTTGCTGGAGATACAAAAACAAAAATGAACAGTTTGTGCCCTCGGGGAGCTTACATGAAACAATATAGATGCATAGAAATATCTTCGGAGTAAGTACTAAATAAGTATAAAGTAGTTTTAGGGAAGGAGGGCATGTAACAGTTGGGGAAAGTGGATTTCAAGAAAGCCTTCTTATAGAAGGTTATGGTAAATGGCCTACACTAAGGATAGAACCAATGAACTTGGCCAGAAGAATGCTTTTGTTAACTTAGCAGGGAAGGGAGTGCCAGGACTGGAAAGGAAACAGCAGCCCTGAGGTCTACATCAGCCTCTCTTCCTCATCTAATAGCTAGAAGAAGCTGGGCTTTTAGTGTTGGTGAAATTAATTGGATCGTCTGCCATTGCTAGTTTGCAGAGAGGTTTGGAGGGAGAATGAGAAGTGGGAGCCATGTAGGACTTAGGGGAGTAATGTAGCAACATGAATATGATAATTTGGGACTCCTGGATCTTTTTTTGTCTCTGTCTTTTAAGTGTGTAACTGGGCACCAGCTTTTTGGGAGGGACAGCCCAGAACATGAGTGATATCTATGTCCCTTGGAGTGTCTGGGGGAATCTGTATGCTTGCTGCTTCTGAATCTGGATACTGATCTCACTATTGGGCAACCAGTCAACAAGCATTTGTTCAGCATTCTTTGGTGCCAGAAAGCATGGTAGCTACTGGACTACAGAGACAAAAATGAAACAGCCCCTTTTCTTAAGGGCCTTATGTTTTGCTGGGGGAGACAGTAGTTATATAACTATGCCACAAGGACTGGGCCTATAATTTTATTAGTAAAGGGAACTTCTGAATGAGGAGACCTCCTGCAAATACAGGACAACACTTTTCTTTCTTTTTTTAATAGCTGAAAGTGTTAGTGAGTTGGCTAAGCAGGGATTCTTAAACTTTTTGCACTCTCGACCCCTTCAGCACTTCTTACACTGTAGGTTGGGACCCTCTATGGGACAGCATTGAAAGGGTGACTTCTCCAGGGTCACACAGTCATTACCTTTCAGAGACAGAATTTGAACCTAGATCTTGTTGGCACCAAGGCAATCTCCCTGTTTGCTCTTCCACAGCTGCCTCTCATACAGAAATATGTACAAAATAAATATAAGGTTGTATTGGGGGTGGGGGAGGAGGCACCATCTGATGGGGAAATCAGAGAAGGCCTCATGTAAAATGTGGCTTAAGCTGAACTTGGAAGGAAATGAGGGATTCTGAGAGGCAGAAGTGAGGGGAGTGGGAGGAGGGGGTTGGGAAGAGGTGGAGTGGGAAAAATGTTCCAGGCACAGGAAATAGTCTGTGCAGAGTCACAGAAATAATGAAGTATCATGTGTGAGGGACATTAATAAGGCCAGTTTGATTGGACTCTGGAGTGTAGAAAGGGATGTAATATATTATAAGGCTGGAAAGGTAGGTTGGAGACAGGTTGTAAAACATTAAATTAACCAACAGTTTGTATTTCCTCCTCTGTTTTCTCTCCGGGTGACCTAATCAGTTCCCATGGGTTTAGCTCTCATCTTTATGTAGGTAACTCAGATCTCTATATCAAGCTCCAGACTATCCCCCTTTACCAATTTCCTGTTAGACATTTCAAACTGGAGACATCTCAAACTCGATATGTCCCAAACTGAAATCATTATCTTTCCCTCTGCCCCAAATTGTCCCTTCTCCCAAACTTAGCTGATTTCTGTCAAAATCATCACCATGTGAGTGGAATCTGGAAGAGTAAGGATCTGTTCAGCATCTACAGGAATACTGAGTACCCCAGGGGCTTGAGCTGCATTGAAACAAGAGAGGAATTCTGAGGCTAAGGTGAGGGGGAAGCACATTCTAGGCATGTGGGATGCTCAGTGCAAAGGCACAGAGATAGTGAGAACAAAGCCTAATGCATGATAAATACCAGTCAGGCAGCCCAAGAGGACACTTCTTACTGTATGACTTCAGTTGGACATACCTCGGAATATTGGCTTTGGTCTGCAGGTGCCCCTTTACCCAGGATAGTTGTCTCTACAGGTGTTCCCCGACATAGATCCCTATATCCAAGCAGTCTGTCACCCTGTCATTTTTTACTTCCCAATGCCATTCTTCCTCTGTGAGGATATTTGGGGTCACTCCTATGAAGTGATCCCTGATGGCAGGGGCAGTACAGATGTATCAGGATGTGGTTGGCCTTAAGCCAAGAACCCCCCCGCCCCGAAGCTGTGTCTAAATGCTATGCTTGGGGGTCTGCCCAGGTGTTCTTCAGCTAGTCCCTCCTCCTTGACAGTTCATGCTGTTGTTGCTTCTGCAATTCTGAATTTGACCTTCTTCTAGAACTAAATCCAACCTTCACAGAAAACCACGGCCTGAGCTCATTCTTAGGCCCTGAGATCCCTGGATACCAGCTTCCTGCCTGAAACAGTTTGACCGTTCTAAGATGCTGGCTTTCTGATCTGGATCCTCCCCCTCAAATGACCCACATTAGCCTGGATTGGCTTCTTGGGAACCCGCAAACCTATACATTTGTTGACTTCACAGACCCTGCTCTAAAATGATGCCTCCCTTTCTTCTTACTGTTAAGTAACCCCAGCTTTATTCTACGTCCTGCTGTCTTACACAGAGCAAATTTTCTTCTCTGTCCTCTAACTTTTAGCTATAGGGCAGGGATGGGGAACCTGTGGCCTCAAGACCACATGTGGTCCTCGAGGTCCTTGGGTGAACCTTTAGATTGAGTTGAAGTTTTACCGAACAAATCCTTTCATTAAGGGAATTTGTTCTGTGAAGTTTGGATGCAGTCAAAGGGCCATACTTGAGAACCTAGACGGCCACGTGTAGCCTTGTGGCCACAGCTTCCCCATCCCTGTTATAGGGGAAGACAGATGTTACTTTTTTTTCTTCCCTAAAATAAAATCCTTTTACTCCTTTCAAGAATGGAATGTTTCTTTCATTTATTCATTCCTTCATTGTATTTGTACCCCAAGTGCCTTGCTCATAGCAGGCACTTAATAAATATTTGATTTGTTGATCCAATAAATATCCTTTCCCTCAACCAATCTAGATAGATGCTCCCCCCCCCGCAAAAGAAATATTCTTCTTGCATCTTTCCCTCAGTCAATCTAGATAGATGCTTCCCCCCCAAAAGAAATATTCTTCTTGCATCCCACCCAAACCTATTTTAAGTGAAATTCTACCACTGAGGGTTCTCCTATTTAAGCGAGACCTTGATGATCTCCCAGTAACTTGCAATTATCCTGGGAGGTAAAGTATATTAATCTACTATTAGTTGTGAGGATTGGCTGGTAGCCACAAGGAGCAAGCTTCTATAACTATTAGCAAGGAATAACAGGATAAAGAAGTAAGGATGGCGATAAAAGGGAGAGGCCTCTAACTTTCGAAGCCCAGTTCCTCTTGCCTGGTGAACAATGGCCCAGGCACGGAGAGCCAGGCCAAAGCTAGGGTCCAACTTCTGATTCCCAACTTCTTCCTCTTTGGGTCCCTAGCATATCTCTACTTACACTAACTTTTAAAGACACAATAGATTAAAACAATTCCTCAGAGGCACAGCCTTCCTTCCAGGCTCTTAGGTTAATAGCCTTGGTATCATTTGACTCCTTCCTCTGCCTCATCCCTTTTATTTAATCAGTTTCCAATTCTTGTTATTTCTGCCTCTATACAATATCTTCCATCCAATCCCTGTTCTCTATTCACAAAGCTACCTCCTTAGTTCAGGTTCTGATCTCTTCTTACCTATTTTATTTTTAATAATATTTTATTTCTTTCTAATTACATGTAAAAATAATTTTAATATTTATTTTTTTTTAATTTTGAATTCCTAATTCTCTCTCTCCCTCCCTTTCCACTTCCCTGAAAGAGCAAGCAATTTGATATAGTTTATACATGTGCAGTCAGGCAAAATATATTTCCATATTAGTCATGTTGTCTCCCCTGCTTTATTATAAGAGTTTCCTGACTAACCTCCTTGCCTCAAGTCTCTGCCAGTTCCATCCATTTTCCATATAGCTCCCTATTTGGAGCCACAGGAGGTCACTAGTGTGACCATGTTACTCCCCTACTCAGTCAACTCCAGTGGCTCCCTAAAATTCCCAGTCCCTTCTAGGATCAACTGTTAACTCCCTGTTTAAATTTTAAAAACCCCTCACAAACCAGCTCCAGCTATCCTTCCATTTGGTTAGCATCGCTTCCACACTCTGCATTCTGGCCAAAGTGCCTTTCCCTCTGTTCTCCACACACAACAATCCAACTTCTTTGCTTTGGCCATCCCACATCCCTGGAGTGTGATCCCTTCTCAACCTTCATCTCAGAATTTCTCTCTTCTTTAAAGAAGCAGCTCAAGCCTCATGCTTCTTCTATGTGAAAACTTTCCTGATCACTTCAATTGTTAATGTCCTTCTTCTCAAACTACCTTGTATTTATTTTATATTTATTTGCAGTTGTTCTCTTTATATCACTTCTATTTATATTTAGTGTCCTTTTTAATATCCCACTGAAATAGTACACGTTTTGGGAAGTGGGAATTGTTTCTTTCTTTGCATTTGTATCCCTAACACCTAGCACATAGTAGGCCCTTAAAAATGCTGGTTGATGACCTGATGCTGAGTGAAGTGAGCAGTATCGGGAGAACATTGTACACAGTAATAGCAATATTGTGTGATGGCCAACTTTGATAGACTTAGATCTTCTCAGCAATGCAAAGATCTAAAGACTTATGAAGGAAAATGCTATCTACATCCAGAGAAAGAACTATGACATTGGAATGCAGATTCAAAGCATCAAATTTGCTCTCTTTTTTTCTTTGTCCTGGTTCCTCCCATTCATTCTAATTCTTCTTTACAACATGACTAATGTGAAAATATGTTTAATAAGAATGTATATGTAGAGCCTATAACAGATTGTGTGCCATCTTGGGGGAGGAGGTAGAGGAGGGAGGTTGAAAAAATTTTTAACTCAGAAGCTTTTGGAAGTGAACGTTGAAAACTAAAAATAAATTAACTAATTTTAAAAAGATTTTTAAAATGCTGTTTGATTTGGTTTCATTCTAGCCATTAAAGTTTATTGGGTAAAGGATGATGACTTTTGTGCTCCAGATTCAGCTTAGAGTTGCATATCTGACTTTTCTAACTGAGTTCACTCTCTGCTCTTTTAGAGCCCTCATCTGTGAAAGTAGACTGGGGAATCATGCACAGTGCCCCATTCAGCTGAGCTAACCAATTACAGCACATGACCTTTGAAACAGAAATTCTTGTACTGTGGGAGCTTGTGATTTGCTAGAGACGGCACAGATATATATAAAACTATGAGAAATAAACATATGAGTATCTATATAAACAGGAAGCTAATGACCACAAATACATGTTCGTATTATATACAGCTATTGGCAAAAGTACAGAGTAAAGTTGGATTTTCAGATTCATAAGCACTTTGGGAAATAATGGGCAGAGGATAGATGTGGGATATAACTACTATCAGGAAAAGGCTTCATAGAAGAAGTTTTTGAAGGAGGAAGAGGAGGCTGGTTGAGTTGGGAAAAGGGAAGGCATTCCTGGAGTGGAATAAGAGAAGCCATGAGAAGCCGTTCTGATTTGTCAGTGAAATCAAAAGACATTGAAGACAGGCTTGAAGGGGTTGAATGGACAGGTATCAGAATAATAGAGAAAAAGGGAGATTAGTGCATAGTCACTTTAAAGCAAAGGATTAGGATCATGGATCTAATACAAAGGCAAATAGAAGGTCATCATTGTTACCATCAATTCATCTCCATTAAGCATCTGTAATATTCAAGCTGTTGTACCTGGAGCTAGTCTATACACTGTATTTATTCTTGTGTAACAAGGATTTTGAGAATTGATTGGCAGTCTTGAATTTGCAGTTCAATTCTAAGGAATGCTAGCTCCTCTGAAATACAAGTCCCAGACAAGCCTTGATAGCTCTGTACTGTGTACTGTAGCTCTGGGTTTGTTCATACTCAAAGGCTAAAGCCCCAGGGAAATCCTAGGACTGGGTCTCTAGTGTTGCTGTTGTTTAGTCATTTTCAGTCATGTCCAGCTTTTCATAACCTTATTTGGGGTTTTCTTGGCAAATATAACTGGAGTGGTTTGCCATTTCCTTTTCTAGCTCGTTTTACAAATGAGGAAACTGAGGCAAAATTAAGTCACTTGAAAAATAAATAAAAATAAATTTTAAAATTTTTTAAAAATTAAAAAAATTAAAAAATGGGTAGGCTAGGTGGCATATTGAATAGAGCCCTGGCCCTGGAGTCAGAAGGAGCTGAGTTCAAATCTGGCCTCAGACACTTAACACAAAAACTAGCCATGGGACCTTGGGCAAGTCACTTAACCCCAACTGCCCTCCAAAAAGCAAAAAGTTAAATTAAAAGTTAAGTCACTTGCCCAGGGTCACACAGTTAGTCAGCATCTGACCAGATTCAAACTCATGGAGATTAGCCTTCCTGACTCCAGGCCTAGCACTCTTATCCACTGTCTCACTTAGCTGCCCTATTTCTAGTACTGTCACTTAGAAGCCCCAATCAATGAACTTCTTATTAAAAATCAGGCCATAAACTTAAATAGCTTTTAAAAGATACAGCTCTTGAGTTAGTATAGTAAGGACAGTTAGTACAAACATTCTCCCCAAAAGCCTGGACACATTCTTCATGGGAAAAGTGGGCATTAGTGATGCACTTATGTGGCAAGGGAGCAATTTACAGATCCTGGACATTTATGGACTGAAAGTCTTTCTTGAGTCCATAACAGGCATTCTTCTCTGGTGCAAGGGGTCATACTCTTGAAACTGCTTCCCTCAAGTGGAAAATTGGGAAAGAAATTTTACAACCAATGTCTCTGATAAAGGCCTCATTTCTAAAATATACAGAGAATTGAGTCAAATCTATAAGAACACAAGTCATTCCCCAATTGATAAATGGACAAAGGATATGAACAGGCAGTTTTCAGAGGAAGAAATTAAAGATATCTATAAGCGGGGCGGCCAGGTAGCACAGCAAGTAAGAGCACCGGCTCCAGTGTTGAGAACACCTGGAGATCGAATCCCGGGCTCAGACACTTAGCACCCACCCAGAAACACCTGGCCGTGTAACCTTGAGCAAGTTACTTAACCCCAATTGCTTAGAGGCGGCCAGGTGGCTCAGTGAGTAAGAGCACTGGCTCCAGTGTCGGGATGACCTGGATCAAATCTGGGCTCAAATACTCAGCACCACACCCAGAAATAACTGGCCGTGTAACCTTGAGCAAGTTACTTAACCCCAATTGCTTTAAAAAAAAAAGATATCTATAAGCATGTAAAAAAATGCTCTAAATACTATTGATTAGAAAAATGCAAATCAAAACAACTCTGAGGTACCACATCTCACCAGTCAGATTGGCTAAAATAACAAAACAGGAAAATGACAAATGCTGGAGAGGATGTGGAAAAATTGGAACATTAATGCATTGCTGGTGGAGTTGTGAACTGATTCAGCCATTCTGGAGAGCAATCTGGAACTATGCCCAAAGGGCTATAAATAATTTCATACCCTTTGACCTAGCAATACCACTTCTAGAGTTGTATCCCAAAGAGATCATAGAAGTGGGAGGAGGACCCATATGTACAAAAATATTTATAGCAGCTCTTTTTTGTGGTGGCAAAGAATTGGAAATTAAGGGGATGCCCATCAATTGGGGAATGGCTAAACAAGCTGTGGTATATGAATGTAATGGAATACTATTTTGCTATATGAAATGAGGAGCAGACGGTCTTCATATTTACCTGGAGAGGCTTATATGATCTGATGCTGAGTGAGAAGAGCAGAACCAGGAAGAATTTGTACACAATTACAGACACAACACATGTGTGACAACCAACTTTGATAGACTGGGCTCTTCTCAGCAATGCAGGGTTATAAGACAACTCCAAAAGACTCATGATGGAGAAAGATATCTGCATTGAAAGAAAGAACTAGAAAGAACAAAGTTTGAATGCAGATTGAAGCGAACTACCTGCTCTCTTTCTTCTTCTTGTTTGGTTTTGTTTCCTCTTTCCCATTGTTCATTCCATATGATACAATCCTTCTTTATAACCTCACTAATGTCTAATGTAAAAGTATTTGCAGATCCTATACTTGATTGTATGCAGTCATGGGGGGGGGGGGGAGAGGGAGAGAGAGAATAGTTGAAACTCAAGGGATTGTGAAATTGAATCTTGTAAACTAAAAATAAACAAACAAATTAATAAAAACAAAAAAGAAAAAAAAAACTGCTTCCTTCTCCAGTGTGTATCTGCCCTGAGATGCATATGTTGTTGCCCACTGATCTGGTCTTTTTGTTCCAAGCTGAATATATTTTGTACTAATGTATAATCTCTCTAATGCCATGGTGAATGGTAGGGGTAGTTGGGAGAGTGACAATCTCTCCTTCTCTCAAGAGTGATTCCCTATAGGGGCTTGGCTTTAACTCAGCTCCTGACTTATAGCTTTCCGTAGGCTAAAAGGAACAACTGTTGGAATTCCTCCAGCTGTTCATGGCCCTTAGAGCCATTATTAGCTTGTTTGGTTAGCCAATTAGCTGTTCCCTTCTTGACCCAGTCAAAGGGATCACGGGACGTAAATTATTTTGATTGCGCATCTAAAATTTCATTCTGTTTGATTGAATTGATTGATTCAATCTATTGATTGATTCAGTTGAGGCGATTACATTAATTGATGAAAGGAATGTAGCAGAATCACAAACCTTTCCCTCACTCTTGTATTTTTCCCCTTCATGTATTTTTAACCTTTCCTGTCCCTTCTTTGTGATTTAAAACCATACTTACACTAGCAGAGGTTTTTCTTAAGTGGAATATACCTAGTCCTTGCCATGGATAGAGCAGCTAAAGTCACAAATGATTGTTGTCATTGTTTAGAGGTAAAAATAAGGGGGAACATAATTGGCACTCCCTTGTCCATTCCTCTCAATTTTTCTCCCTTCTCTCTCTGAATCTTTTTTCATATGTGTGTGTGTCTATATACATATACATACATACATATTATACACACACACACACACATGCTTTAGTGGGGAATAGAGCAGTGGACTTCTAGCTCCACAGATAAATAAGATGGGTAAGCTATGGAATCATAACTGCCTAGACCTTCTTTCTCTAAACTATAGTTTAATATTTCAACTTGAAAAAAAAGGGAAATCCTAAGTGTAAGCACTTTCAGTCACTTGCTAAATATATCCCTCTATCTGTCACTCTTCCCGTCTCTCCCTCAAACATTGATGAATCGATGAAGGAAAGAAGAAATAGTAGAATGTCTAGATTCTTTACTATCTTTATTGTATAAATGGAAGCGTGAGGATCTTAGAAAGGAACAAAGCTACTTAGGCTTGATATGGGCTGTCTGTTCCATTCAGTTATTTTTCAGTCATGTCCTACTCTTTGTGACCCCATCTAGAATTTTCTCAGCAGAGATATTGAAGTGACTTGCCATTTCCTTCTCCAGTTCCTTTTACAGATGAAGAAATTGAGGCAAGTAGGGTTAAGTGACTTAGCCAGCATCATATAGCTAATGTGTCTGGTGCCAGATGTGAACTCAGGAAGATGGGTCTTCCTGCTTCCAAGCCCAGTACTCTTTTCACTCTACCACCTAACTGCCCTTGATAAGGGCTAGAATTCAATTACTCACATAATTCCTTCTTCCTCCTCCTCTCCTTCTCCCCCTACCCCCCGCCCCGTGTAGGTTATGTATGTGTGTCTGTATGTCTGTGTCCAGACCTGTGATTTTATTGGTTATGGGGAACTCCTGAGGAGGAAAATTCCTCTACCAACAAGGTTTAGCAATTGTCTAATTTATAGTCTTAGAAAATTTCCAGGGGCGGCTGGGTGGCACAGTGAATAGAGCACCGGCCTTGGAGTCAGGAGGACCTGAGTTCAAATCCAGCCTCAGACACTTAACACAAAAAACTAGCCGTGTGACCTTGGGCAAGTCACTTAACCCCAAATTGCCCTCCAAAAAGCAAAAAAAAAAAAAAAAGAAAATTGCCAGAGACACTGAGAGCTTAAGTGACTTGTTCAGCCAATATGGGTAAAAGGTAGGACTTGAACACAGATCTTGCTAGCCCTGAGACCCATGCCCTATATAGCCAGCTCTACAGTCAGAATGTGTCAGAGGCAAGACTTGAACAAAATTCTTTCCACTTTTGAGGCCACCTCTCTATCTGTTTTTAGCAGTCAGGGTAAAAATATAAAAAGGAAAAGTGAGAGAGTTAGGTGATGTAAGTAAATTGAGAACATATATATGCTGACTAACTTCCTTTTTTCTAGAATGATTATTGATTTAATCTTATCCAGGATATTCTTGTAGCTTGTATTGTATCTACTGAAATCTTTTGTTTCTCTATTTAAAGAAAATTAACTTACATTAAATAATTTTCTTTTCAGTCTCCAGAAGGTGTTGAGGGCAAAGATGCAGCTAAAGTAACTAAACAAGAGGTGAGTATATCTTTCATATACCCTGTTTCATTATTTGAATTGGGGATCCAAAGATTTGAAAGATTAATGTTAACAGGATGGTTTATGGTACGTAGAGATAAAAAGGCACAAGTGTATTGGTAAATGTTTAACAACCAGCTCTTCGAAAAAAAATGTACACACAACACACTTTTAAGTATAATCTGAATTATTAATATTTTACATCACTTTCTTAAGTCTACATAATCAATAAAACAATAAATCAAGCCCTGATTTTTGTAACATTTGCCAATTTCAAATTCTAAATTATCACACAGAATGTCAAAATCAGCTCTCAGGAGCCGGTATGAGCTGGCTCCAGGGGGCTCTCTGTAAGAGGGGGCCTATGTTGGAGATTTACTTTTGTGACTTAATCTGTAGATGCAAACAGTTCAGTGGGGCCATCAACAATACAGTAATAATGATTGTTGTCATTTCTGTAGTGTCTGTAGTGTAGCAGACACCGAGCTAAGCGTTTCTCAGACATCTCATTTTATCCTCACAACTTTCCTGGGAGGTGGGTGCTGTTATGATCCTCATTTTACAGTTGAGGGAGATGAAGGAAACAGAAGTTAAGTGACTTCTCCAGGGTCACATAGCTAATAAGAATCAGAGGTCAGATTTAAGCTCAAGTCTTTCTAACGTCAGGTCTAATGATCTATATCCCCTGTGCCACCTAGCTGCCCGTATCTCAAGTCTCTGTGATGAGTTTTCTACTTATATTTGGTTTGACTGCCTATCACTTCCTATGACTGCTGAGTTAAAGAGGATATTAGGATTTCCTTCTGTGCAAGAAGAAAAAAATAATATGAAAATTCTTCAGGGAGGGGAAAAAAGACCTCTCTATTTTCTGCAAGAAAGTGGGAAAGATGTGCAGTTACTTTTTCAGGCCTTTTATATTTGCCCAAGGGCAGGCACATCTGAACTGAAAAGCCAAAAAAAAAGATATAAAATAGTGGAAATACTCAATTTATAAATGGGAGAGACTCAGTGTTTAGGCCAGCTGAACAGGAAACATTCCCAGAAAGCTCACCATCAAGATAAAAGTCTCTGGGTTGGGGGTGGGAGTGGGGAAACATGGATAATCTAAATCAGCCTTGAGTCAGACAATTCTTGAATTTGAACTTCATGGAGGGCAGGGCATATTTAAATTTCCTGTAAAATCAGTAGGTAAGACAAGAAGCAGTGAATCAGATTATAATCATGGAAGATATTATCACCTGTTGCTAGGTACTATAGAGTTTTACCAAATGTGGAAAGAACAAAATTCCTGCCCTTTGAATGTAAAAACCTAAATAAGTTCAAGACAAACAGCACCAGATAGCTAGACATGCACATGTCTTATATAGTCTTAATAGAAGATTCCTATAAAAGCCTGTACTCATAAATACATATTTTTCAATTATTCATGTTGGAGTTAAAGAACAAGAAAGGAGTTAATGATGGCTAGCTCTTTATGAGAGAAAACATGCATATAAGTTTATTCCCAATATAAATATAACTGCCTGACCAGTTAAAATCCTACAGATTGTTCAAAGAAATCATAGTTCCACTAATAATTAGAGAAATGAAAATTTTAAAACTCCACGTTTCCATTTCATACCCATCAGATTGGCTAAGATGACAAATGCTGGAGAGCTGTGGGAAAACAGGTACATTAATGTAAAATGTGGTGGAGTTGTGAACTGATCTAGCCATTCTAGAAAGCAGTTTGGAACTATGCCTAAAAAGCTATTAAACTGTGCCCTACCCTTTGACTCACTGATACCACTAGTAGGTCTATACCCCAAAGAGGTCAAAGAAAGAGGAAAAGGTCCATATGTGCAAAAATATTTATAGCAGAAAATTGGAAACTTCTAGGGGTGGGGTGAGGGTGGGGGTGGTAACCATCACTTCATGAATGGCTGAGCAGGTGAGTGTGATGGTATCCTGTTGTGCCATAAGAAATGATAATGGGTATTTCCCGCTTCTTGATAAAGAGATGAGCTCAGAGTGCACATTACATGTGTTATTTTTTTTTTGGACATGGCCAATGTAAGGAATTTGTTTTGATTGTACATTTTTGTAACAGAACTTTTAGGTTTTTGTTTGTTTGGTTTTTGCTTTCTAAATGGGAGAGCAAGGAAGATAGGATAGAAAGAACATGAATCTTCATTTGAATATTTTTTAAATAGAAATGATGAAGAGGATGGTTTCAGAAAAATCTCAAAAGACTAGTATAAACTGTAACTAAGATGACCAGAACCACAAGAACTATATAATAACAATATTGTAAAAAAAATAAATAAACAAATTTTGAAAGACTTAGGAACTCTGATCACCAAAATTCTAGAGGACTCAAGAGAAAATATGCTACCACCTCCTGATGGAGAGGTGATGGGAGTCAGAATGTAGTTTGAGATGTAATTTTTTTTATATGGTCAGTGCAGGAATTTGTTTTGCATGACTATATATTCTTGTAACAGGAGTTTTGTTTTTCTTGTGTTCTTAATATGTGGAGAGAGAGAAAGTGTTTGTTTGAAAAGTAAATTTTAAAGAATTTAATGAAATTAGAGTATCAAAGATTCAGAAAAGGAAAGGAATTCAAAACTCATCTACTCCAGCCTCCTCATTCTTTTGTTTTTGTTTTTGGGTTGGTTTTTTTTTTCGTTTGTTTGTTTGGCTTTTTGGAGGGGGGAAGGCAGGGCAGTTGGGGTTAAGTGACTTGCCAAGGTCATACAGCTAGTAAGTGTTAAGTATCTGAGGTCGGATTTGAACTCAGGTCCTCCTGACTCCAGGGCCAGTGCTCTATTCACTGTGCCACCTAGCCAGCCCATTCACAAAACATTTAATACCAGAATAACCATTTGTCCTTGGACTGTTTCTAACTGAGCTTCATCAAAATCTCTAAGAATAATGAGGTAACTATAGTGATGATAATAATAATAGTAATCATAATAATTAAAGCCATAGAATATTAACAAAACATACAGCCCATCAGTCCAACACTATTGTGGAAAAAAGTAACACTCTTATCAAAAAGAATGAAAAGAATCAATACATATCTATAGCATATGACAAAAGCTGCTAAGTGGCACCTTGGATAGAGTGCTGGGCCTGAAGTCTGGGGGACTCATCTTTGCGAGTTCAAATCTGGCCTCAGGCACTTACCAGCTGGTGTGACCCTGGGCAGGTCATTTAACCCTGTTTGCCTCAATTCTTCATCTGTAAAATGAGCTGGAGGAGGAAATGGAAAACCACTCCAATATCTCCGCCAAGAAAACCCAAAATGGGGTTATGACAAATTGGACATGACTGAATTATTGAACAATGACAGCATCTGACAAAACAGGTCAGAAACTTACATATATTTAGAGAATAGAGAACAAGCAGATAACACTTCCCTGAACAGTGGTAGTAAAATCTGACAGTATGTACTACCTTATTTGATTTGTCAAATTGAGCTGAAAATCATTTGCCTCCACATGGAGCTCATGAAATTGCTAAGATCCAAGAGTGGAATCAAAAAGCCTTCCATGGGTGACATCTACTATGAACTCTACCAAAAATACAATGACAAAGAATGATTGAAGATAGTGGAGTCTTGCAGATTTGTGCTGTAGAAACACAGGAGTTTATGGTGGCTTGTTCTTTACTACTACAAAAAAACAGCTACTATTAATATTTTGGTGTGCATAAGGACTTTCTTTTTTATCTTTGACTTCTTTATGATGCATGCCGTATAGTGGGAACTTTGAGTGAAAGAGTATAGGCATTTCAGTCACTTTCTTAGAAAAATTCCCAATTGCTTTCCAGAATAAACCCAGCTGTTGCCCACAATCATCCAGATAAAAATATTGACCCATAAATATTTAAGAATGTTTTAGATAGATTTTTTCCATACCAAAAACTCACAGATCTCTAAACTATTGTTAAAAGAAGGGGATGGAGTCTAAGACTATGAGTTCTTTGGTATAGGAAATTCCCAGAAGAGAAATTTCTTCCATCAATGCATGTCTTCCACAACTTATATTCTTAGAGATTTGTAAAGAGCACTGAAAATATTAATTGATTTCTCCAGAGGTACGCAGACAATATATGTGAGAGTTGGAACTTGAATTCAGGTCTTTTTTGGATTTTAAACTAGTTTTCTCCCTACCAAGCCACTCTGCCTGACATGAGATAGAAAACGATTCAAAGTGTAGAGACCTAGCAGAAGAAATGAGGATGATAAGAGAGTAGGCTGAAATAATGCACTTATCATCTTCAACATTCTACATACTTTAAGAGCTATACCAAGGATGCTTTAGTGAGCTCTAAGAGTTTGCTTTCTAATACTTTTATTCAATTACAAAAGTAATTATTTTTACCAGTCATACAATAGTCTGCAGAACATTAGCTATAAGTGAAAAATAGCAGCATAGTGACTTGTCCCTGGACTACTTTGATACTTGCAGGGCGAGGGATAAGGGAGCAGAAGAAATGATGAATGAAATAGTAATAATAATAACAAAAATAGCAAGAACAGCTAGCATTTGTACTGCTTTAAGCTGTGGAAAGTACTTTATATACATGATCACATTTGAGTCTTACAACAACCTTATGAGGTAGGTACTATTATTCCTATTTTACAGAAACTGAGGCCCAGAGAAGTTAAGTGACTTGCAAGAACCGTAAAACCAGTTAGTGAGACTGGATTCAAAGTCAGTTCTTCTCATTCCAGGCCTAGCTTCTATTCATAGCTCTGTAATATTCCCAATAAGTGACTATACAACTTTTGTTTGCAGACCCATAGTTAGGGAGAACACTCTTCCTTCAGAGGGGACCCATTCTACTTTTGGACAGCTCTCATTGTTAGGAAGTTTTTCCTGACATCAGGCCTAAATTTACCTCATTTCAGCATCCTCTCATTGCTCCTAGTTTTGTCCTATGAAGTCAAACAGAACAAGGGCGATCTTTCTTTTATATGACAGCCTTTTAAATCCATTTTGCCAATATTTAAAAAAAAAAGTCAAATTCAGTGACAAGACTTTAAGGACTTCTAAACTAGTTCGAACCAGTATTTTGTCTCTGATCATGATCCTAAGAAGCATTTTTGGGAAAAGCAGGACAGTTCCCCTTCTATGCTGTTGCCTTCAAAGTGTATTAGGGGTTTTAAATAATATCCCTTATTTTAGTAAAAGAATAGTTAGTCCTTTAATTTTCTTAAAAAAAAAACCCTCAAAAAATTAAGTCACCAGGCAGATCTCCAAAAGCAACATGAGATGACAGTGTGAGCATTCCAAAAGGGGCAGCTGAGACTGAGGCTGGGTCTGCCTGTTATGAACAAGACTGTTTTGAAAAGTAGAAAATTCACTCAGAAAGCCATTTTTCGGTTACACGATGCCAAACAACTGGTTTGACTTTTTGTTGTTGTTGTTGCTCTCTATTCATGTGTGGTGTGTTTTAATTCCTTGAATTGATCATTTGTTACAGCATTGAATACAGTCTTTTGCTGTAAATGGGGAGATCTTTCCGCCATGAATTCCTTGAGATTTGAATAGTAGCATTGCTAGGATAAGTATATTCCCAGTGACCTTCATAATAAATATTCTTAAACAGAGATGATCTCAGTTTGGCTCCAAATTCAGCTCCAAGAATTAAAAGCTATTGGGGTCCCATACTGTCATGACTTCTCTTCATCTACTACAATTAGTCAGCTAGCTAACACATCTTAAATGCTTACTATATTCCAGGCACTTTGCCAAGCACTAGGGACACCAAGAAAGGCCAAAAAAAAACCAACCCCCAAAACAAAGAAAAACAAAAAAGTCCCCGCTCAGAAGGAGCTCACAGTCTAATGGAGACAGAAGGTATTGTCATTGCTATCTACTTTTTGCTGACCTTGTGAAAGATTCATCACAGCCCAAACTTCTTAATGTTCTTTGTACCCAAAGATGACTGGCACCTCAGCAGTGCAGCCTGGCACACAGACCCCTCCTGAGAGTGTTCACAGGACAAGGAAAATACGCAGATGTGTAAGAAGAGACACATAGGAATATCCTGGTCTCAGAGCTACACTACTCTCTTGTGATGAGGTCCCTCATCTCTCCCCTCTCTAATTACCATCAGGTTTTGCACACACAGTATAATGAAGACTAGTTTTGTTTGTTTGGGTTGAGTTTTTTTTTTTACATTTTTCTTTTTGCCAATGAACAAAAATGTATTCTTTCTCCTTCCTTTCTCCCACTCTATTAAAAAGAAAAAAAAAAGAAGAAAAATGAAATTCTTGTAACAAATATAGTGTAGTCAGGCAAAATAGATTCAACTATTGCCCATATAGAAAAAAAAAACTGCCTCATTCTGCACTGAATTCATTCCCTGTTGTTTCAGGAGGTAGGTAGCATGCTTCATCGTCAGCCCTCAGAACTTGTGGTTGGTCATTGTATTGACTGGAATTCTTAAAGTCCTTCAAAGTTAAAGGCTGGTTTTGAAACTCTAGCAGTAGAAATCCTGCTTCTTCTCCCTGCGTTTTTGTACTAGTCGAAAGAAACTTCAACTTGGAAAGAGAAGATGCCCCCACTCCTTAGGCCTTGGACGCTGTCTCAGCTCCTACCTCCAAAAGCTCAGCTGTAAAGATTTATCTACTGTTCTGACAAGAACAACATACATTTCAAATTTTTACTTAGAAGCAAATAGAAAATCATCCTATACCCAGAACCTGAATTTAGAGGTGATCTAGTTCACCTTCCAATCTATGAATAAGTTCCCTACAATCCATATAAACCAGTCACAACAAATGCTATAAAAATGGAAATATCATTGGAATTTTAAAATGTCCACATTCCATTGAACATTTGGTGTATTTTAACTGATGCCTGTAACAATCAAATTACAATACTATGAAAGATTATGAATACCCTGGAATGTTTATCACAATGAGATTTGACTTATATCACCCTTTTGTGGCTAACAGTGAAAATATGAGTCCATACATATATTAAGTACCATCCCAGGTAGCTTTGAGGGTAACCTTCAATAGACTTCATCCTAACATATTCAAGTAATCAACAACTAGTTATTTAGAATAGTCTCTTGTATCTAGTACCTTATTGTGTGGTTACAAAAGTCAGAAGTAATAGTGGCTTCATACTAACTATGAGGAACCAAAATATAAGACTACCTCAAAGGCTCAATTGAATTTTTGCATCAGTTGATGAACTTGGTCCTTCTAGTGTTTTAACCCATCCTAGGGGCTTTCTTGATCTAAAAAATTGTTGGTGACAGACCAAAACATAATTGATGATACCTCCCCCTAACCCTACTTTTTCAGAATATTAGAAATATTTGATTAACAGTAGGGAGAAATTCTATCTAAGTTATCTATTCAGTCCCATAGCAAAACTACCAAGAAAATTAATTTATAGAGTTAGAAAAAATAGTAACAAAATTTATCTTGAAGAAAAGGTCAAGAATAGCAAAAGAATCAGTGAAAAAAATGTTTATGAAGGTAGCCTAGCATTCCCAGATTTTAGACCATATTACAAAGTAGTAATCATTAAGCAATCTGGTATTGGTTAAAAACTAGAGTGGCAGATGAGTGGAATGGATTAGGTTCACAATATACAGTAGTAAATAACCATAGTAATCTAGTGTTTGATAAGCCCAAAGATCCAAGCTTGGTAAGAACTCAACATTTGTTAAAAATTTGCTGGGAATATTGGAAAGCAGTTTGTCAGAAACTAGGTATAAACCAATATCTCCCAGCATATATCAGGATAAGGTCAAAATGGTTGAATGATTTAGACATAAGGGTTGATATTGATATTATAAGTAAGTAAGTGAAGCATGGAAAAATATACCTGTCAGATCAATGGATAAGAGAAGAGTTTATAACCAAACTAGAAATAGTGAGGATTACAGGAAATAAAATAGATCATTTTGATTAAGTTAAAAAAGTTTTGCACAAACAAAACTAATGCAGCCAGAATTAGAAGGAAAAGAGGGAACAAGTTTCTCAGATAAAGGTCTCATTTCTCAGATATATAGGGAACTGAGCCAAATAAGAGCCATTCTCCAGTTCAATAAATGGTCAAAGAATATAAACAGGCAGTTTTCAGAAGAAGAAATCAAAACTAGTGATAAGCACATTAAAAAAATTCTCTAAGTCACTACTGCTTAAAGAAACTCAAATTAAACAACTCTAAGGTACTACCTTACACCTGTCAGATTGGCTAATGTGACAAAAATGGAAAATGATAAATGATGGAGGGGATGTGGAAAAATTGGGACACTAATGCACACTATTGATAGAGTTTGTAAGAATAATCAACTGTGAAAGACTTAGCTACTTTAATCAATCAATAATCCAAGACAATTCCCAAAGGATTCATGATGAAAAATGCTATCCATCTTTAGAGAGAACTGATAAACTCTAAGTGCAGATTGAAGTATAGTTTTTTAACTTTTTCTTTCTTTTTTTTTTACAACATAGCTAGCATGAAAATGTGTTCTATATGATATTACACATGTCATTGATATCATATTGCTTTCTGAATAAGTGGGGGAGGGACTGGAAGAGGTGAGAGAATTTTGAACTCAAAATTTTAAAAAATGAATATTCAAAATAAACATAAATTTTTAAAAATCTGATGCTAAGAAAAGGAAAAATCATACCTGGTTACTGTATTTCATATATGTTAGATAATTCAGTTATTTATAGGGTCATCAACTTAGACCTGAAAGGGACTTTACAAATGATCAAATAAATCCAACCCCTACATTTTACAGATGAGGTAATTGAGTCCTAAAGAAATGAGACGACTTGCCCAAGGTTACATATACAGGAAGTGGAAAGTCAGGATTTGAACCTAGGTCCTCTGATTCCAATGAACTGTGCCACTTCCTAAAGTTGACTTAACTTTCAAAGACTAGGACTTTTCAGGGAACAGATTTTCAAGGTATCCATCCTTCTATCTGTACACATGTACATACATGCATATTCACCTGCTCACTATAAACCAAAGGCTTATCACGGTCTCCAGTGTTTGCATATTAAAGAAAGTTCCCATATGATGATTATAAGAAAGGTGATAAAATATTCTTTTCTGAAGAGGAGAGGTACATCTCAGAAAGGTGATAAATTTTGAGTAGGAGCAAATAAAGATTTTTTGTTAGGAGTTGAAAGTTTAGCTTTTTAGATAACAGATTGACATAGATACAATCAAGCTAAAATTCTTTTTTTATTTTCATGTCCCAGCCCTTTTTTTATATTTTGAAATTCTTCTGATATCTTTGAATTGTCAGAAGCTAGTAAGCTCATTGGATCGGTAGAAGTCAGGCTATGTAGAAAAAATACTTCAATGTGAACATTTCTCCTCTAGAGACCATGCAGGAGTCTCTTATATTATCTTTCAATACACCTTGTTCATTGTGTTACTTAGAGAGGTGACAAGGACAGCAGGTTTCACAGTTTATTAATGTGTTTTCACTTAATGGACCTTCAATCTAGGTAAAATCAGATAGGTAACATAAGAAACAATGGATATGAGAAATTCAGTTAAATTTAACAGATATATATATTATTAAATACCTTCTGTGTCAGACACTATCCCACAAAGACAAAAAGGAAACCATCTTTTACCCCTGTGGAATTCTTCTGAGAGGAACAACATGTTCAGATTAGTAAATCCAAAATAATTGGTGTGTAGGGAGAAGCACTAACTTTTAAGAGTATTAGGAAGAATTGAAAGAAACATGGGAACAGAGGCGGCTAGAGCACTGGCCCTGGAGTCAGGAGAACCTGAGTTCAAATCTGGCCTCAGATACTTTATACTTATTAGCCATGTGACCTTGGCCCAATTGCCCTGCCCTTCCCCCCTCCAAAAAGCAAAACCAGCCAAACAACAAAAAACAAACATGGGAATACTTGTTTGCATTGGTACAGGGTGAAGAATGCAGAACCAAGAGAATAATATGCACAGTGCATCCAATAATGTAAATGATAATGCCAGTTGATATAAGATGGAGAAATGATAAGGAACATAATACCTTCCTCCCCAGTAGAAATGTCAGAACTATGGATGTGAAATGTGGTATACATATCATTCATTGGCTGTTTAAAAATGAAATAAAATAATAATAAATTAAAAAAATAAAATTTCAACTGTTTTGGGTTGAAATTTGTTGGAATTGTTGGTACAAGAAATAGTTTATTGGGGAAGGGATAGCTTATTAGGGGGAAATGGATGTGGTTTAAAAATGAAAGACATTGATGAAACTATTTTTAAAGGACTAGATGACTAACAGGAAAGGGTTAAGAATGATGGTGGAAATGTTAAGCTCTTTTGCTAGCTTCAAGGCCTTACAGTGCATCAGAATTCACATTTGTATCTAAAATTATAAAAGTTTGCTGTTATTAGGCTTGTTTAGTTGTATTTCTATTTTGCATAAAAATAGAAACTTTTCATCTCATATGGGACCTGTAGCCCTTAGTCATATCTCTATAACTTAGATATTGAATTCATCCAATAAAGTCTACATGAAGCAAATATTGATGATCAAACAATAATTTCACTTATTGTTATATTACTATTATTAACTCAGTCTATGACTCTCAAAGAGCTTCATTAATTCATCATTCAGAATCTTTCCTGGTTCTCCACTTGCTGATGAAGTTAATTCATGTTGTTCAATTTAACTTGAACATTCATTTCAATTCTGTGAATATTCAGTGATTCCTGCTTCTCAATAACAACCCTTTCCTTACTAGATTGTAAACTTCTTGAGGGAAAGAGAACATGCTTTTGAAAAAAAAAAGTTTGTATCACCAGCGTCTGCTACATTGTCTTGCACAAGTAAATGTTCCGCGCATCTTTCTCAATTTTAAAAGAAAGTAAATGACCCATTATATATGTGCACATTACTCCTGAATTAGCTTTCTGATTATAGTCAGATCCTCAGTTTGTTAATACAAAGATAAAAATGAATAAAAAAACTAGAAGAATAGATATGAGAAAAAGCCTATGATTGGTCATCATAGAACCGTCATTGACACGATGGTTCTAAACAAGCTACTGATGCTAGAATATGGGAGAGAATGTTAGGAAAGAATATCAACACCCGTCATAATAATTACATACCTAAGTTTAACTGATACAATTTAGTTGCCATAATAAGGAGACCAAAAGAGCTTAACAATTGCCTTAGCAAACACGACTAATTTGGCAAACAGAAAGCTATGAAAAGAAGGAAACAAAGCATTTATGAAGCACCTACTAGGTGCCAGGCGCTGAGCTAAGTGCTTTACAAATATTATCTCATTTTATCCTAACAACGAGGACAGGACCTATGGAAAATATAAACTCCTTTATTAAATCTTACAGAGAAGGGTAGCGAAAGAGTATGCTTAGTTTTGCTTCATAAAACAATAAGAAACCATGGAGGGGAAAACCAATTTAAAGAAAGCTTACTTCTCATGAGACCCAACTAAGCAAAGTCACCCCAAGGTCGTTTAAGAATAAAATTGAAAGTAGAACAACAAGTAAGCAAAAGGTGGAAAAGATCTGCAAAGATTTTTATAATAAGCTTTCCGCACTGTGGAGGACAATGGAACTGCCAAACATGAATTCTAACATCATTATCCCCGCTTATAGAGGTAGCAATGGAACTCTACGGAACAAAGTTGGAAAAGTAAGTGGACTAAATTAAGGGTACACAGAAAAGAGGTAGGCTGGAGTTAACAAGCTGGTGAACTATGGAGAGATTGATTTTCAGGGTATTTATTATACTCCCTATGTCTCCTCCTCCCAAAGATGGTCAGAAGGGTATCTTAAGACAATATATTTAGAACTAGAGGGGACCTTAGAAACCAGCCATCTAGTCCAACTCCCTCATTTTATAGATAAGGAAACCAATATCCAAAGAGCTCATATAACTTTTTCAAGGTCATACACATTTGAACCAAGAGGGTCTTGGCTCCAAATTTACTTTGCATTGTTCTACTACCTACCTATATGTCTATTTTATCATCTGCATAAACATTTTAGAGAATAATCTACACCTGCATGAATGGCATCTTTGATGAGAGTGTTAGAAGGGAAGAGGAAGCTTTTCTCAACTAATATTCTGCTGTAGACTCCAAAGGAATATAGTTCTAGACCTGAAAGATCTCAGAAGCCATCTAGGTCAACCCCCTTATTTTAAAGATGTGGAAACTGAAGCCCAGGGAGATTAAATTACTTGACCATGGTCATTCATGTAGCAAGCATTAAAGATAACTTTACTATGGCATAATTTTCAAAAAAGTAAAAAGAGACAAGATCCTACTGGGCTTTTTATTTTTTTTTACTATAAAAACAAAAATGTAATTTAATAGAGTAAAATGTTGACCAACTCCACTATAGCCACAGACACCTCTTTCTCCTGCTCCAGCCCGAGCTTCCCTGGACCATGGCCAACATGGAGTGCACCTTCATTGCCATCAAGCCTGACGGTGTCCAGCGGGGCCTGGTTGGGGACATCATCAAACGTTTTGAGCAGAAGGGATTCCGCCTCGTGGGCATGAAGTTCCTTAGGGCCTCAGAGGAACATCTGAAACAGCACTATGTTGATCTGAAGGACAGATCATTTTTCCCTGGGCTTGTGAAATATATGAACTCAGGGCCTGTTGTAGCCATGGTTTGGGAGGGCTTGAATGTAGTGAAGACAGGCAGAGTGATGCTGGGAGAGACCAATCCAGCTGATTCCAAGCCAGGCACCATTCGTGGGGACTTCTGCATTCAAGTCGGCAGGAACATCATTCATGGCAGTGATTCTGTAAAAAGTGCTGAGAAGGAGATTAGCCTGTGGTTTAAGCCTGAAGAGCTGGTTGATTATAAGTCTTGTGCTCATGACTGGGTCTATGAATAAGGATTTTAAAAGTGGATATAGGGGTGGCTAGGTGGCACAGTGAATAGAGCACCAGCCCTAGAGTCAGGAGGACCTGAGTTCAAATCCAGCCTTAGACACTTAACACAAAAACTAGCCGTGTGACCTTGGGCAAGTCACTTAACCCCAATTACCCTCCAAAAAGCAAAAAAAAAATGGATATATGTACTGGACCTACTCCTTTTAGTAACTGTGGTATGTGTGTATATGTCTTCATCACTGAGTGTGAGTGTGTGTGTATGTATGTGTATGTATGTCTCCATCCCTGAATACAACATTTCATGCCAAGGGATTGAAAGGAATTAGAACCATCATTTTTTTTAAAACAACCCTGTAATTCTGTTCACTAAAGCCTTGGAAAGTTTTTTTAAAATTTAAAAAGGACTTTCCCCCTATAAGGTATCTCCTATAAAAACATTAAAATAATGTGAGATTTCTTGAAAGATCTAAAGAGAGATTACCTTTTCTGATAACTCTCTGATAACTAATATAAGGCATATGATAAAACTAAGGCATCACTATTATGTAAAAGATCCGACCTAGAATCCAAGTCAGGAAGGGAATCTCTGTAGAAGATGATTTCCTACAGAATTTTTTTTCATGAATAAAATTTCAAAGCCTCCTGGATGAAATTCATAACATCTCAAAAAGAGCTGTCCATCTAGGAAGAAAAAATAAATGAATTGAGGATATATATTGTTCCGATTATGCCATGAACTTTGCCAGCCTATAGAGAGACCTTGCCCAGCAATGGCTCATTGCAAATAGACAAGACAGTGAGCTGCTCTCTCTACGTATTCAATAAAATACACTAGCTCCATTTTATCTATCAAATCAAAATTCCTTTTGACACTTGAAGCTCTTTACAACCTAGCTCTATCCTTCCTTTCCAGTCTTAGACATCTCTCCTCTCTGTGCATTCTCTGATCCCGCCGTACTTTTGCTGTTTCTGACATACAACTTCCCTCTCGGGACCTTTCCACTAACTGTCTCCCATGCATAGAAGACATTTCTCTCTTCACAAACACCACCTTTTACATAAGTGAACATAAGAATAGACCAAATTGCTTTTGAGAAATTCCAGAGTTCTTTTAATGACCCCAAACTTCTCCTTGAAACAAAGGCCTATTTTATTCAAATCGGTAATCTGCTGTGATTTTGGCTGAGACACAAGGCACTACAATCTGGAGAATTGAAATATGGTATCATTAAGAACATGACATAAATAGCTTTTCACCTGAGTTCCAAACCCATATTACCAACTGCTTTTTGGATGTTTCAAACTAAGTGCTATGTAGCCATAGCAGACTCAGTATCTCCAAAGCAGAATTCATCATTTCTCTCCCCAAATCTACTCATCTTTGTAAATACCCTATTAGTGTTGGGGGCATCACTTACCCTTCCAGTTACCTCGGTTTGAAAACTTAGTGTCATTGTTGACTGTTACTTCTCCTACACATCCATTGCCAAAACTTGTTTCCATTTCTATAACATCCCTTGTATAGATACACTTTTCTTCATTCGCACAGACACCACTATCATTCAGGCCTTCCTCACCCATCACCTATGTTACACCTTATGTCCAGTCTCCAGACATCAAGTTTCTCCCCATTCAAACTGGATGTCCCATAGGCATCTCAAACTCAGCAGGTCCAAACCAGAACTCATCTTTTCCCCAAACTCTTCCTCTTCTCAACTTTTCTTTTACTTTCTTTTTACCAGCCCTTCAGTCACCAGATTTGCTACCTTAGTGTCAAAAAAATCACTTTCCCTCACTCCACATGTCTAGTCATTTACCCAATCTTGTCATTTCTGTCTTCCCGATATCTCTTTTTTGTCTCATTCTCTCCATTCACAGTTGCCTCCCTAGTTCAGGCCCTAATCATCTTTCTTGGAACTATTGCAATAACCTTCTCATTAGTCTTCCCTCTTGAAATATCTCCCTTGTCCAATCCATCCTCCACACAACTGCCAAAGTTTCCTAAAGCAGAGTTCTGTCCCAGCTGCTCTCTCTACGTATTCAATAAAATACACTAACTCCATTTTATCTATCAAATAAAAATTCCTTTTGACACTTGAAGCTCTTTACAACCTAGCTCTATCCTACCTTTCCAGTCTTAGACATCTCTCCTCTCTGTGTGTTCTCTGATCCAGCCGTACTTTTGCTGTTTCTGACATACAACTTCCCTCTCGGGACCTTTCCACTAACTGTCTCCCATGCATAGAAGACATTTCTCTCTTCACAAACACCACCTTTTACATAAATCCTTAAATGATCCCTCCAAATGATGCCCATCCTTCCCAGAGTAGCTTCCATCAGGATTGTGCTCAAATTCTGCCGCCTTCAACAAAAGGACATTCCCAGTCCTCTTTGTACCCTTTCCCCAGCTACTAGCACTTCCCCTCTAAGGTTGCTTTATATAATCTATTTTATATGTATCTTTAATATTCCTATACATGTACATGTTGTCATCATCGTCTTCTCCTCCTCCTCCTCCTCCAAAAGCTGAAACATTTACTTTTCATCCTTCTCCTCCTCCTCCACTTTCTTTTCCTCTAAAAGCTGAAACAATTTACTTTTGTCCTGTACAATTTTCATTTTTGACTTCTTGAAATATAGCTCTAAAAAGCATGTTTCAAAAAAAAAAAAGCCTGTTGTGTTTAAATGGAGCTACTTGACTAGGCCATTAAACACAAATCATTCTGGCTTTCGTTGAATGGCTAGTAATAAATCCAGCCCAAACCTCTATGGCACATTGTTTAGGTATTTGTGGCTTAAAATGAGTGTAAATAGCAATCGTTTTCTATTCTGGCCAGAAACTCTGAGGGTGCTCCCCACCCAGGTTGATATTTTTGGGATAGTAAATTGGGCCACTTTTTGTCTCAGTTCTTACCTAGCCCTTAGTCATCAAATGGGCATGGCCTCAGACAAACTGAGACCTGGGAAAATCCTTAATTTAAAAAGGCTGAGGTCACCTCTTGCATCCTAGGCTATAGCAAGTTGTCTTGACCTTTGTCTTGCCACCAGACTCCATTGACTCTGGAGAAGCTGAGGACTTTGAGCAGCTCCGTTTCTCTCATATCCAACTTGCTCACAAGTTACACTGATGATGTCATTGATTCTCTTTAAGAATGAAGGATGAGGGGCGGCTAGGTGGTGCAGTGAGTAAGAGCACCGGTCCCAGAGTCAGGAGGACCTGAGATCAGTTCTGGCCTTAGATACTTAACACCCACACAAAATAACTAGCCATGTAACCTTGGACAAGTTACTTAACCCCAGTTTCTTTTAAAAAAAAAGTGAAGGATGAACAAGAATAAGGACAGAGGCTTTTTATTTTTACTTTGTATCCTCAGGGCTTAGCATAGTGGATACAGTGCACATAGTAGGCACTTAGATGCTTGCTGATTGATTGCATAGGCTGTAACTCATTATGGGAATCACACTATTAGTGAAGCATTCCTTCCACCTTTTAGCAAGCATTGAACCTCTGGCATTTAAAATTCTTTATAACCTGGACCTTTCCTACCTTTCCCATCTTTTTACACCTTACTCCCTCCACACACTCTGCAGATCATCTGTCATAGCCTGCTTGCAGTTTCTTGTACACTCCATCTCTCTGCCTTTACTCTGGCTGTCCCCCATAGCTGGAATGCTCAGCCCCCTCACTTCCATCTCTCAGGTTCCTTGCTTCCTTCAGGATGCTGCTTAAAATTCCACTTTCTGCAGGAAGCCCTTCCTGGTCTTCCCCACCCCTCTACAGTTGCTGATGCCTTCCCCTTTCAGGTTACTTTCATATCCTCTTTATATGTTTTGTAAATACCTGGACATTTATGCTCTCTCCCCCACTAGAGTGTGTTTCATTTTACTCTTATTTTTTTTAGACTGGATACATACAGCCCCCCTCCTAGGTGATGCGTCTGCTTTCCTACCTAAAACTGGATTCTCCCTCTATAGTAAGACTTTTGTCTTTGAGTGGCATCCTCCTTTGCAGTATTTTAATGGTGGCCAGGAATCTTATTTTCCTTTCTTTGTACCCCCAGCATTTAGCTCAGTGCCTGGCACATAGTAAGCACTTAATAAATATTTATTGACTGACTATAGGTATGGAATGTTGCAGGTGTATGTTTTGTTTTTTGTCTGTTTTTGTTTGTTTGAAGGAGGGAGGTAAGGCATTCAGGCTTAAGTGACTAGCCCAAGGTCACACAGCTAGTAAGTGTCAAGTGTCTGAGGTTGGATTTGAACTCAGGTCCTCCTGACTCCAGGGCAGCTGCCCTGCTCACTCACTGCAACACTCAGCTGCCCCTGTGTGTGCTGTTAAGACATGGTTAATGTCTTTCTTTTTTCTTAGTTGTATTAAGCACCTAGTGTGTACCAGGATCTGTGCTAGGGATATGAAAAAAGGTAAAGGACAGTCTCTGCTCTGTCATCCAAGGTGCTAGTCCCAAGCTTTATCTTTCCCATCAGCTTTATATTTTCCCTAGCAGTTTTTGACTATCAGGGAGCTCTTGGACAGAGTGCTAGACCTGGAGTCAAGGAGACTTGAGTTCAAATTTGTCTGTGGATACTTGGTAGCTGTGTGACCCTGGGCAAGATACTTCCCTGCTATCTTTGTCAGTTTCCTTAATTGTAAAAGGGGGAGAATAATAGCCCATTATCTCCCAGGGTATTGATGAAGACAAAAGGAGATAATATTTGTAAAGTGCTGACACATAATAGGGACTTAATAAATTGTCTTAATAAATAAACATTAATAAATACTTGTTTCCTTTCCCCTTGTGGTTTCTGTTCTTCAGTTTACCAAATATTAGACTATTATGTTCTGTAGTTTCTTTTAGGTAGCCTTGATCTTTTTAAAAATCTTGTTTAAAACCAGTCTCGCATCATTTTGATAACTGCTGCTTTATAATGTAGTTTGAAATTTTGTAATGCTAAGCCTCCTTCTCATTATTTTTCTCAGGATTCTTGACCTTCAGTTCCTTCAAATAAATTTTAGCATTATTTTATCTAACTCTATACAGTACCCTCTTGACAATTTGATTGATATAGCACTAAATCCGTAGGTTAATTTACATAGTATCACCATTTTTATTATATCCTTATGGCCCAACCATGAATAATGACTATCTCTACAATGATTCATCTTTTTTTATTGTACAAAGGGTGTTTTGTAATTCTGTTTGTAGAATTACACGACTGATTTGTAAATAGCATATCCGTTGTTTACATGTGCTTTTGAAGATGTTTTGTGGCATATGAGAACCATTTTCTTAAGTGACTTAAATATTCTCCCTGCCAGCCTGTTTATTATATTAATTTGTACTATCCATAAAGAAAGGACTTGCTATATGAAGATAAACCTCCCTATCTAAATGAGCACAAAATCAAAATTAATAGAGTATGAATTTTAGGCTGGCCTTGTGATTTCATGGATATTGGATGGTCCTGGTGAGCACAGTCCCTCTACCAAAGCAGATCAAACACTGAGTTGTAACTTATAGTCGTAGAAGGTTGCTGAAGGCATTGAAACCTTAAGTTTTTTGCTCAGCATCACACAGCCAGTGTCACGGATGAAACTTTAATTCAGGTCTTCCTGACTATGAGGCCCACTCTATGTCTGCTCTGCTATGTTGGTTCTCATTCTAGCCTCCCTGTCCAAATGAAGAGAAATTCCATAGAAGAAGAGTGTAATTAAATGATATTAATTTATGCAATTTTACTACATTTAAAACTTTGAAGTCGAAGACGTATTTAAATCCATTCAACAGACATGTATTAAGCATCTTATGTTATAATGTAAGTCATTAGAGGTACAGAAGCAAAAAATGAAACAGTCCTAAAATCCTTCTAATTTACAGGAATAACACAATCTGTACACAGAAAATAAATACATTACAATGTAATTTCAAGATGGAGAGAGTTCTAAGAGTTGGAAGAATCATTCAATCACAGGTATTAGTGAAGCACCTACTATGTGCCCAATACTATGCTAGGTACTAGGGTTATAAAAGGAGTGAAACCTCAGTACCTTCATGTTTATCTGTAGGTATATACAAAATAGATGCTTGATGGTTTGAGGTGATCCGCAAAGGTATATTTCTGTAGAAGGTGGTGCTTGAGCTAAGCCAAGAAGGAAACTAGAAATTCCAAGAGACAGGAATGAAGAGCTGATACATTCCAGGCCTGAGGGACACAGCCAGTACAAAGCTGCAGACGCATACTTAATAGTTTTTCAAGTATAAGGAATAAAAAGACCATTTTGGCTGAAATAAAGAATGTGTTTTGAGGGGAGTGATGTATTATAAAGCTTGAAAGGTATTTTGGGACCAGATTGTTAAGGGCTTTAGATGCCAAACAGGAGTTTATAGCTGATATTAGAGGTAAATAAGGAGCCATTGGAATTTATTGAGTAGAGAAGTGATGTGGTTGGGTCAGTAGGCATTAGGAAAAATCACTGGCAGCTGTGTCTAGAATAAATTGGAATAGAGAGCTCCAATGTGATCACCTAGTATAATGGTAAGGGAATTTGAAGATCTTCCCTGCCCCTTGATAACTCTAAGGGAAGTTGCGGATCTTCCCTGCTTTGAAAACATACTCTGCCCTCTAATAGGCTGAATATGGTCACATGGAGCCTGTGGTGGGAGGAGGAGGATGGAGCAGAGCCCAACAGAAGAAGCTTACTTAGGGGAGGCTTGTTTTTCAGGAAGGCCCACCTTGTTACTTTGTACCTAGGCAGTGGGTCATGAGGGTTGTGATGTTCTCTGACCCTGGAGAAGGCCTCCGAGGTGAAGTTTTGCTTTGGGGCTCACTTATGGGAAGAGTTGTGTGATTTGGCCAGATGAGACCCTGGGCAGCCTTTGAATCCCCCAGCTTTGAAAACCCAGATGTTGGTGCTTGTCTCTCTGGTGACTAAGTAGGTATGGAGGTAATGGTCAGACAGCTGGAAGCCCTGTCTGTTGATTTATGTTATTTTCTCTGTGTTTTTTGTCTGTTTGTAATTTCTGTTTGTATTTTCTGAAGTTCTGGGTGCTTACTTTTCCCCCTGAACTAGGTAAATGATATATGTTTGATTAAAGTAAGATTGTTAACCACTTTTTGAGTTGCTTTCCTTTAGAAAAGCAGATCAAAGAACCTGTGCTAGCAGCCATCCTGGGAATGCTAGGGTGCTTACTGATACACCTAGAGAAACAACCAAGAGAACCATGACACAAAAAACCCTGAGAGGAGAGAGAAACTGGGAGGAGAAGTGGTCAGGAATGTCTGATGCAACAGAAACATTAAGGATGAAGATTGAAAAAAACTATCATACTTGGACTTTAGAAAATTATTGGTGACTTTGAAAGGGTAGTTTCTGTTATGGTCAAATGAGAAGCTAGATTGCAAAAGGTCAAAAAGTAAAGAAAAGGAGAGGAGGTGGAGGCAACTGGCTACCAGTATAGATATTTTTTTAAATGTTTAGCTGTGAAGGGAATGATAAATAAAGGACAACAACTTGAGAGAATTGTAGGATGTAGTGAGAGGTTTTTGAGAATGGAGGAGACTTGGGTGTGCTTCTAGGCTGTGGGGAAGGAGTCTGTAGATAGGGATAGATTGAGGATTTGAGAGAGCAGGATTGAGGGATAATATCAAGGGATTCTGAAATGTGAGTCCTTTCTTCTCCACATCTGCTGGCCTCTTGTTTTCTCAGTGAAGTACAAAATGAGGTCTTCTACTCTGAAAATGGGGTGAAGGGGTACTGTGGGTAGTTTAAAGAGAGGAGAGAAGACTTCAAGAAGGATGTAGCTATAGAGCTGAACCTTAAAAGAAAGCTAGGTATTTTAGCTATTCTAAGAGGCCAAAGAGAGAAAGGAATGATTTCCAGAAATGAGGGCCAACTGATACAATGGAATGGAGGAGGGTACATTTCTCTTTGTATCATTTCCCTGCACCTTACCCTCACATTCCTTTGCCAACCATTCTCTTTAGAATTGTATTACCATGGTTTCCCTTTTATAGGGGCTCACCTCCCCCATTCTCCACAGTAGTACAGGCTCTTTCAAGGTCAAACTGTATCATCCCCTTGCAGAAGTATACCAAAACATACTATTGTCTGTACTTCTGCCACCCTCACCCAACTGAATTTGCCTCAGGCAAGAATTCTCACATTCTGTACTACTCTGCATGAAAGGAAGTAATATGAAATTTCTGGAAATTTGAGTGGCAGCCAGATTGTGGAAGGCTTTAAATAAGAGGCTGAGGAGTTTGTATTTTATCCTATGGTCAATAGTGAGTCACTGAAGATGTTTGAATTGGCAAGTAATGTCAGTTCAACCTGCAACTAGTTAACTTCTTAAAGACGAACTGAAACTTAAAAAAAAAATTGCTTAGCGTCCTTATCGGTTCTCTTCTGTAATAGCATAGTAACAAAAAGGGGAATTGCAGTCTCATCTGGTCCTCTACAAAAATTTGCATTTATTTCTAAATGAAACAAGTTTGTTCATGTATTAACTGAAGTTAGTTCCTTTTAAAGAAATAGAATGACAATGGGAAGATGGTTTTTTTAATCTTATTTTTATTGATATTGTTTTTATGTAATTTTCATTTCTAAATATATTTCCTCCCGTGCAGTGAGCTTATCCTTTGTAACAAAGACTTTTAAAAGAAAAGGAAAAAATCATTTAGCCAAATAAATCAAAACATCAGTCCTACATGGCAATATATGCAATATTTCACATCCGTTGCCCCCCCCACCTCTGCAAAGAGAGGAGGAAGATGAGAGTTGGTTTTTGTGAAAAAGGTTCCTAATGCTTGTAAACATCAGTCCAGAGAGGCCTATTTCTCAGGCTTGTGAAAGAGTGATATTTGCCCTGATTTCTCTATATAAGATTAGGATGAACAGACAGAGCTTTCTAGTGCATAGTTATCTGCTATACAGTCTGAAATGTTTTTATCTAAATAAATTCTCTCAAATCATGAAAAAAAAGTCTTACACTGTTCTCTCAGCAGTATCGACCATAGTTCATGGCAAAACATTAAATTTCTCTTTTTTTCTTTTTCTTTCCCTGACTTTGCCCTAAATTGAGAGAACCAAACCTGTTTCTTCCAGCAATACACTGTATACCATTTTTCATACTTGCTTTTGTATTATCTCTGATATATGAAGAGTTTGAAACTTATAAAAATTCTAAAAAGAGAGTCTTTATATCAGTAGCTCTGCTTGGTTTGGACTTCATGGAAAATAATGCCCCTGAATTACCACCCCCCCACCCCCAGAACCATCCTTGTTTTCTGGCCCTTCCTCCTCTAGCTTCCTTTTTTACATTATCTTCTTCCCCCATTGGACTGTAAGTTCCTTGAGTGCTGGTACTGTCTTTCTCTTCCTTATTTGTAACTCCAGTTCTTAGTACAATGCCTAGTACATAGTAGGTACTTAATAAATGTTCACTGAATTATTAAATTATTTATTGGCACTGTGTGATAGATAGGTGTAATGTCAATGGGATATAAGATCTTCCTTCCCTTCCATTAGTAGTCCTCATGTGGAGCCCATTAAGGGAAGCTTGCTTAGGGGAGGCTTGTTTGTAGGAAGGGTTTCACACCTTTTGCTAATTTCTAATTAGGCACTGAGTTGTGATGCCTTCTGGATCTGAGAAGTGTATATATTTTGCTTCGGGGGCTAGCTTATGAGAAGGTGATTCTCTGGTTGAGATTCTGAGTGGCTGTGAGTTCAGAGCTGTCTGCCTGGTCAGATGTAAAGGCTCTCTCAATCCAGTGATGTATGTAAAGTGTATAGTTGATTCAGGCAGTCTGAGCCCTGTCTGTTGGTCTTTTTTTTCTCTGAAGTTCAGAGTGCTGACTTTTCTCCTGAATTAGTAAATGTAATTTTAAAAGACTGTTGGCCCCTTAAACAGCTATCTTTCCTAGTAAACCACATCTAAGAACCTGTGCTAGCAGCCATCCTGGATATGCCAGTGTGGTTGTTGTTACAATAGGTCCTGGTGTTACTGGACCTTGTTTACTAGCTGTGTGACCTTGGCCAACTCTCTTACCTGCTTTGAGTTTTAATTTCCTCATCAACAAAATGGGGATCATAATACTTGCCCTATCTACCTCACAGAGTTGATGTTATAGAAACATAGAGCACTACACAAAGGTAGGTTTTTTTTATTATTATTATGACTAATCACAAAAAAAAAAAAGACATCTGAAAGTTAGAATTAGGGGAATTTGCGGGGGGGGGTGGTTTTTTGTTTTGATATGATACAACTCAAGTATTTGTTTTCTTTCTAGCCTACAAGACGGTCTGCAAGATTGTCAGCTGTAAGTATTTTATAAAGCCCCTTGGGGTAGTCCCTGTGGGCACATGATCCCCCATTCCAGAGCAAGTCAGTGACGTTGCTGTTGAAAGGAATGGTAAGGTGATGTTTCCCTCGCTCCCTTTTCTCTGTTTTAAAATAACTGGTGTCACAACTATTCAGTCATGTTTCACCGGTGCCTCCAATCAATCAATCAGTAAATATTTATTAAGCACCTACTGTGTGCTAGGCACTGCTAAGTGCTGAGGATACAAAAAGAGGCCAAAGACAATCCCTGTCCTCAAGGAGCTTATCATTTAATGGAGCAATCTAAAGCAGCTTCACTGCATCAAAGGCGCCAATGAAATGTGACAGCATGGAGTTATACAAGATAATTAAATTACCAATTGAAAGAAATATTAGGTGCTCTTTTGGCATCTGAGTCCTACTTAATGATATGATATCATTGGCAGGAAGTCTGGCTCTCTGTCTCTCCCTGATTAAGATATGGGAAGACTGGTAATCTTCAGTGTTGGGAGGAATTCTAGGAATGGTCTGGAGTACCTCACCTAGCTTAAAAGCCATGAGGCTTGGTAACAAGTAGGGCTCCCATTACCCTGCCTAGATACACAACCCAGGGTATACCAGATTGGACAGAAAGGCTAGCCTTAACTGGGGAGGGAAGCCCATGGTGGGAGAACACTGCTGTTCTCACTGTGGACAGCAGTCTGACCCTGCTAGCTTATTCTTTTTTACTTTCACTGAAGTTTCAGTACCATTCCTACCACTAGACCCCAGGATTGACTTCAGGCAGAGGTTGGAGGGGCCAAATCTAAAATGGGTCTTCAGCAGGGTAGATAGAGTTGTGGGAAGAGCCTGGATTCTAGGACTGCTCTGCCTGACTAGCTGTGTGACCTTGGACAGGTCATTTGAACTCTATGGACTTCAGAGCCCCTCTGGGCAGCCCATAAGTTTTCTTCATTTGTATAGGAGGTCATGGGCTCTTATCCTGGGGGCCTGTGAACATTTTTTAAAAAGTATTTTGATAACTGTATTTCAATATAATTGGTTTCCTATGTAAAATCTTTATTTTTAAGCATTTTTAACAGCATTCTAAGAAGGGGTCTGTGTGCTTCACTAGACTGGTAAAGGGGTCTCTAATACAAAAAGGTTATGAACCCCTGGACTAGGTGGTTTCTAAGGTTCCTTATAGCGCTTTTATACTATACTGAGTATAGTCTGGAACAGGGGTGGGGGCCTGTGGCCTTGAGGCCACATGTGATCCTCTAGAACCTCAAGTGTTTGATTGAATCTAAACTTCGAAGAATAAATCCCCTTAATAAAAGGGGATTTTTTAAGCCCCTTTCCCAACATTTCCAGGTAACATGGATTTCAAATACCCATCTATCTGGTTTCATTGTCCAAAGCATACAGTGAAACTACAGACAATTCAAGTTTAGAAGAGCTCAGATTTCTAAAGTGATCTACCAGACAAAGAATGGGCCTTGAAGAACCAGGAACGTTTTAGTCAAAGATGCCGAGCCTCAAGCCTGAAGAAGCTGAATGGGATCTAGAAAACTTGGACTCAGTCAAAAGGCCACCCTCAAGGACCTAGAAGGTCACATGTGGCTTCAAGGCTGCAGGTTCCCCACTCTTGGTCTGCGAGGACCCTTGAAATAGTTTAGTGCAAGGGCAGGCAGGAGGGACAGAATGGCAGGGGGTAAACGGAAGACTCCCCAGTGCTGGGGTTTATGCTGATTTTGACCTTCTAGGGCTTTCACAATGAGGGGCACATACCTATTTCTGTTCCACAATAAGAGGTGGGCACCAAGTCAGAAAATGGTATTACGACCAAATTGAAAATACAGTGAGGGTGTGAATAAGACAACCTCTGTGTGCCTCAGATTAACCAGCCACTCTGAAAAGGAGTGAGCTGTAACTGAGCATAGTGCAGAGACGACTAGCCTTAGAGGTCAGAAAGTGCCGAGTGTGAGTCCTGCCTCTGACATGGACTACTTGGGTAATCTTAACCTCTTTTTAACACAGGCATACTATCAGTTGCTTATCTGCAGTGAAGGGAGCAGCTTCCACACCAGAAATTCTCCCAAAAGATAAAAGAATCACAGACCTGTACCTTCCCCCCCCCCAAAAAAAAAAAGATGGAAGAAAATGAGTTTTCATAGAACCATTAGAGAGAGCAAAATGAAGCCTAGGGAAAAGGGAGGAGATCTGAGTGTGGAATAAGGAGGAGAGTGGCAGGAGAAGGGCAGGTTTTCTCTAACAGTTGTTGCACTGCATTGCATTATTCCTGACCTCACGGTGGATGAAGGAGGAGGCCCAGTGAATCATTTTCCCCTTTTTCTCCCACCTTTAACTTTAACAAAGGTTTAACAAAGGCTCAAAAAGTAAAGTTATTATTATCTTGATTTTAACAACAGACAACATAGCAAGCTATTCTATTCAGTGACTCCATAGCCAGCTTTGTGTGTAGAGTTTTATGTCTTATTTTAAAGAAAATAAATAATAAGGTTTTTGGTACTAGCAATCAGTAGCACATACACACACTAACACATACGTGTTAGTGCAGAGGCACATGCTCCTTTCTTTCCCTGATTTATAACAATCCATGCCATACTTAGGCAGAACTTCATCTCTGGGGGTCACTAGGATCACATATGGAGACAGAGGTCACCCTTGTGCATTCCCATTGAGTTGACCCTTGAAAGCTAAGTCCAGACATGATGTCATTTACAGAAAACAATAGGAGAGCAGATGAGTTAACTGTGTCTGGAGTCCCTAGTCTAAAATACAGAACTTCTGGATTTGGGAGGCCCTTCCCATTCTGACTTACTGTTCTGTTTTTGGGGGCAGACATATGAGATACAAGATTTAGAACTGAGAAGGCACCTGAGAGGCCTGGAGACTAGTTCTTCCTGACTCTTTGTTCCATACTTTCCATTATACCCATTCAGCTTCTTCAGGGTTGAGGCTTGGGGTCTTTGATTAAAACGTTCCTGGCTCTTCAAGGCCCATTCTTTGGCTGGTAGACCACTTTAGAAATCTGAGCTCTTCTAAACTTGAATTGTCTGTAGTTTCACTGTATGCTTTGGACACTGAAACTAGATAGATGGGTACTTGAAATCCAAGTTGCCTGGAAATGTTGGGAAAGGGGCTTAAATACTTTTTATATATAAAATGATACGATATGACAATATTTTATTATGTACTTGTATATATTGTATGTTTTTATTGTACAGATGAAGAAGCTGATGGACTCAGAGGGCTCTGAGGTCCATAGATAACCTGCTTGAGATTACACAGCTAGGCAGAGCAGTATTAGAGTCCAGGAACCTTTCAACTACCCTGCCCAGTCCCTATTTGGGGTTTGGCCCTTCCTACCGATGCCTGAGGCCAGTTCTGGGGTATAGTGGCAGGATCAATTTTCATACCATATTCTCTCATAGCCAACCTTTTGTGCTTTCATCACTGCAGAGAATTAGGGGTTGAAAATCCCATCATCCTACCCTAATGACTTCAGTATGCCTGTTTTGTCTCTAAGCTAAAAAGGCATCTGGGGAAGCTGGGCCCGTCTGCTGACGGCAGTGCCTCTTTGGAAGAAGGCGGGGCAGCAGAACTAGCAGGTGTTTATTTATGGAGACCCATAAAGGACTAGAAGAGAAAGAAAAGCAGAGCAACTGGTGTTATTGCTTCCCTTCAGTGAGCTTTTTTTGACTCTCTTAATTTGGGGGTAGGAAGTTAATTAACCAGAGATAATGTCAATATAATTGGTGTGGTACAGTGCAGGTTGTCTCCTATTCTGTACCTTATAGCCTTAAGTTGTCTGGATGCTGACAAGGTAAGTAACTTGTTTAGGGTCATACAGCTAGTATGTGTCAGAGGCCAGACTTGAACTCCTAAGTGTCCTGGACTCCAAGGCTAGCTGCGAATAATTAATAATAATAATATTTATATAACATTTTAAAGTTTGCGAGTGCTTTACATGTTATTTCTTTTGGTTCTCACAGCAACCCTAAGAGGTAGATCCTCTTATTATTTCTACTTTACCCATGAGGAAACTGAGGCTGACAGAGGTTAAATGATTTGCCCAGGATAACACAGCAGTCATTTCCTAAGCATCCACTAGTATTGGACATTGTGCTGTGAATACAAAAGCAAAAACAAATCATTTCCTATCTTCTAAGAATTTACATTTTCTTGTGGGAAGGGAGAGGAATTGAATTTCATCAAATCTACAGGATTTGAACTCAGGTCTTCCTGATTCCAAGTCCAGTGCTCTTTTGTGATGCCACCTAGCTATTTGCTATACTCTGCTGCCTCTCATGATAGTACAATAATATCATAAGGTGGGGCTTCCTGTCTGCCTGTGGTAGAGACAGGGGTTGGATAAATGTGAAAGTTTCCACCCAACTTGAAATGATATTTCAAGCGACCTAAATTGGCATAAGTTTAGTTCTACTTCATGTATGACACTATTTAGAAATAATTTTGAAATATTTCATAAGCTACCTTTTTTCTTATTGGTTGGGCTTTGCTTAAGATTTCATTGTGATTTCAGGGTCATGAATAAGTCTAACCTGACCACTCAGTCAGACTGCAGGCCTTGAATTGGATATTTCACATCATTTTAAGTATCTGTGACATCACACTCACTGATGTGCTGTGATAAAAAGAAATATAGAGAAATCCTAAAATGGCAAGATTAGACACATGCCCAAAAAACTATTCCACATGGTGCTAAGGTTGTTAACTTTTGCATCTCACTTGAAATGCATTTAATTGGAATCCAAAATAACAATGGTTCTCAAGGTCTTTCTAATACGCCTCCTGCTCAGAATAGGACAAAACACTTTACAGATGAATCAAATTTCTGCTGAGCCTGGTTTGGGTCACTCTGGTTAGAGGAGACCTGTTCCATATGAAACAGGTGTTTGGAGTACTAAGACTAAGATCTATCACATTACAGACCTTAGAGGGTCAAAGAATGTGTCATCTACTTTTATGCATTCTTTTGTGTATTACAGTGGCAAAGGAATTCAGTGTTTGATTTTTTTTTTAAGTATTTGCATGATTAAAAATGTCTTTGCAGAAACCTGCGCCACCAAAACCTGAACCAAAACCAAGAAAAACCACTAAGGTAAGAGGTGCTTTTTTTCCCTCTTGGGTGGTGGTTGTGGGGTATTTTTAAATAAATGCATAAATAATAATCCTCTTTCTAACTCCATTTCCTGGGAAAGGTCAGGCTGAGTGGTTGCTAAATGAACTAGCTAGAACATTGTCATTACCGATTAGATACATCCTCAAAAAAATTAATATGTGTAGTTTGTGGTCTACAAAGGGGGCATTTTTCTCTTAAGTAAAATGGAAGCAGGAGGGCTCACTATGCTCTTAGGCATCCAGCTTTGCCAAGGCAGGTGCTCTGAGAGCCATTCTGGCAGAGGACCTAGTTTAAATATGCTTCATTTCAAAACTAGAGGAGCTGAATGGTCTCTGATGGTTGTTGGCAACAAGCTGGATGACCCAAGGGTCACATTGCCTTGCACGTAACTGATAGGATATAGGCCTATCCAGGTGTGTGAGCCCCAAAAGGCCTTTTTGCTCTGTGCCAATCCTAGCCTTCATTGTTGGCTCAAAGTTTGACATTTTTCTGTGTAATTGTTTGATTTTTCCCAAGTATGGTATAGTGGGGAAAGTACTGGTGTTTAGAATCAAAACACTTCCCATCTGAATCCTCGCTCTATTTATTGCCTGTGTGACCTTGGACCAATTCCTGAACCTGAGTTCTCTGAAAAATGAGGGGGTTGGTACTAAATGATCTCTGAGGTCCCTTCCTGCTCTGAATCCTTGTGATCTTATGAGTTGTCTCTGTCCCAGAGTTCCAGGCGAATTTTTGAAGCAGCAAAAATTCATTCCTGGTGCTTGATCTTAAAAATAGCATCTTTTCACCTGAGTTCTTAAATTCAATCCCTTGCTGCCTGCCTCACATTTCACCCTGTGCACTATTTAATTGAAATTAATGGCTGTACCAACTGTGGTGACCCTTCTCTATAACTGCTCCCTAAGCCACCTTTCCAAATTTTGTTTTCTATCAAATCTCCAGCCCTACAGCGAGGCAGTTGGCACAGTTCTATGCCTTGACCCCTTTGTCAGACATTGGATGTTCTTCTTGCTAAGTAGAATTCACTCCTAACATCAGTAGCATATACTCTCCACCAAGGAGAGCAAGTAAATGAGTGAAATCATTGGACTTTCAGGAAAAAAAAGGAAAAGTATTTCTGATAAGCCAAGCTCCAGTGAATTTTCTAAGCAGTGATTTATTGGGATAGAGGCATTGTGGGACTGTGGATAGAATGCTGTCCTTGGAAGCAGGAAGACCTATGTTCAAATCTTATCCTCTGACACTAATTGTGTGACCTTGGGTAGGTCACTTAGACCTCAGGCAACTTCCTAGGAGGTATTAACTAAACTATATTTAGCAATCATTTCCTAAGCACCTACTGGTATTGGGCATTGTGCTAGTTACTGTGAATACAAAAGCAAAAACAAACTATTTCCTACCTTCAACGAATTTATATTTTCTTGGGGGAAGGGAAAGGGAAAAAAGAGTATTTTTTTTTTTACTTACGGGTTAAAAAAAGGGTAGGAAAAATAAGTAATTTCAAGGTGAGGGAGCACTAACAAGTCAGTAAAGACTTCTGGAAAGGGTCTGAGCTTTGAAGGGAGCTAGGGCTCCTAAGAGGCCAAGGTGAGAACAATCCAGAGATGAGGAACAAACCAAGTCAGATGTGGATTAGTGTGTGTGCCAGCAGAGAGAGTTCCCACACTGGGAGGGAAAATCATAGCTCCTTTTAGTGCATTTTACCTGTGGAGCCCAGGGTTACAGGGCTGTTTGTTTTAATCTGGTGAAAGGCTTTCATTGGATATTAATAAGCAAAATCATGACAGCCACCTCATGAAAGCCTCCACAGCTATGGCTCCTCAAGGGTTTTTGAGAAGACTAATTGGTACTAGTGAATGTCCCATCACTTCTAATAACTCCATATCTTCCTGTGTTCTCATCCTCTGGTAGAAGGAACCTGGAACAAAGGCTAACAAAGGCGCTAAGGGGAAGAAGGATGAGAAGCAGGAATCTGGAAAGGAAGGTACTACACCGTCTGAAAATGGTGAAACTAAAGCCGAAGAGGTACTTTCTGTCAATGCCTCCCGCTGATTGACTCAGTGCATTTTCAAATTGATTCGGGAATCCAAGCCATTGATAGCATGTTCATAATGTTTCTCTTTATTGCCCATGATGTTATTGCAGATTCGCATCTATCGCTCAACTGTTAGTGTTTCAACATCCCGAGGTGCCCCACCCAGCACACTGTCAGTAAAGGGGCAGATTGAAACAGTGAAAGTTAAGGGTACGGTAGAGAATGTCTGCCTGTGTGCAGTGGCTAGAATCAGATAGTAGTGTGCTGCTTTTCATTATGAACAGTGGAAGCTTGCAGGTAAGGAAGGCTTCTGTGGCTTTCTGAAAAGCAGAGATTGATAAACAAAGAAAAGTGTGTTTGCGGGTATGTATGCCTGTCTTGTCTGTGGAGCACCTACAATGGACATAGGCTTTGCAGTGGAGCTGCTTAAGGAGGGATGCTTTAAAAAAAAAAAAAAAGCCAACGTTGTGTCAGTGGGGTGGCTATCTGTCTGGGGTCTGAGACTGGTTAGTAACGGCCTTCTTCTCTTTTTGTTTTTTTTTTTCCTTTCCTTTCCACAGGCACGGAAAACTGAATCTGTAGGTGACAAGGGAGAATGAATTATCACGAAAATTGGGGGTGGATTTTATGTACCTCTCGGGACAACTTTTAAAAGATATTTTTATCAAGTATTTTGTAAATGCTAATTTTCTAGGACTATGATAGGCAGCATATTAAAAAATGTATATCAATGAATATTTTCCCCTCTCATAACAATGCTTTTTGGAAGCCCCCCATTACTCCCCTGAACCCCAAAGTAATATGAACATCAGTTGAATATTGGAAGCCGTGTGTAAAATTGGATCAGCATTCCACGCACTTGCTTTGAAAATTAGTCCTGTGCAGACGGTGGTGTTTTTACTGTGCATATTTGAATTTTTCATGCAGTTTTTCTAGAGCAATAATCAGTGGTGCTTTTGTACTTAGGTTTTATGTGATTTTAATGAAACATGGATACTTGTGGCCACCTGCTGACTATTTTTGGTTCTTTTAATGGTTTAAAATAAAAGGTTTTCTTGCCTGCAAAATTTCAGCTTTTTAGTGTGCGGTCTCTAAATTTAGAGAGTGTCTTGTTTCTATTTTAATTGTTGCAGAAGATATTAGATGTTCTAGGAATTTCTGTGATCTCTGCACTGACATTGCCTCTAATGATTAAAATTTTTATTTATTAATATGTTGGGTTTCTAAAATTACACTTTTTGTGCTAAAAATCACTTCCAGGTGTAAATACAAAAGAATAACAATTAAAATGCATGCACTAGAAAAGGCAATGGCCAGCCTAGATACAGTAAAACACTTCTGAAAGAAATTATTTATGTTGTGACCTGGAGCAAATTAGGGGATCTATTAGGCCAGATAAGCAAGGGATCATCTGTGAAGGCCCCCCTGGAAAATATGCCACAGTGAGGATTGTGGCCATAGAATCTGGAGACTGTGAATGTAACCAGCACCATGTAGCTTCATTGCTGGGAGTCTGTATAAATAAAGAAAAGAGAGATTTTTTTTGTTGTTGTTTTTAAGGTAGCAGGACCTAAGCTATATAGATTAATAGTAGAAGACAAAATCATTTTATTTTTTTTTGTCAAATTATATCAAACCAAGCTAAGAAAAAAATTCTGCTCATTCTCATTTTTTTACATCTTTTTTGTGACTAGTCATAATAATCAGAATAATTCACATTAACAATAAATATGAGGTACATGCTACATGTATTATGAGCACTGTTTTTTGATGAGGAAGCTGAACCTAGTAGCAGTTAAAGAGATTTGCCTAAGGTCACATAATTAGTAACCCAGATCTCCTAACTCCAGGTCAATGAGAAGAGATGGTGTCTCTTAAAGGATTTCTTATTTGACTGATCTCAAAGGAGAAAAGGCCCTTCAAAAGTTGTTTTTTTAAGGGGTGGGCTCTTTTTTGGTTTTGTTTTTTGTTGGTGGTGGTGGTTTTTGGTGGGGGTGGGTGGTGGCTCAGAATCTTAACGTTTTCCTCTGACCCAAGCCCACCATTGACTTATAGCTATCAAATAATGAAATATTTAAAGGATCCAGTTTCATCCACAGCACAATTCATTTCCCCTCCAAGACATTGTAGACACTCTTGGTGAGTTACTGTGTGGTCAGAAAGATTTATTACCTGGTGTCTGAACATGTAAGGATAAATGGTCCTGAACTTAACTAGACTGGCCTTTGGGCAATAGATGACACATAGTCTCTCATTGGGTCTTAGTTAAAGCCTTACTGGTGTGGAAGGACCCATCTCTGTGACTTGCTAATAAAGCCTTGAAGAACTTAGAATCTTACCTCCATGTCACAGTGAGGTCTACAGTAATAATTTGAAATGCTTTAAACACACCCCAGCACCCCCCAAAGCCCCAACTCCCATCTCTCAGATATTAAATGGATGTCATCAATTCAACAGTAGTAGATTCCACCCTATCCATAGTTGCCTGTTCTGTGCAGCTCTTGAACAGGTCCTTCCGTAGGAAGTTCACCCAACATGCTTGAAGGCCCTTCCTTACTTTCTTCTTACATCGTGAATGTACCAATAAAGGACTCTGGTTGCTCATTGGTTGTCCCATTAGACATATATGTTAAAGACTCCTCTCATCCCAGAGAAAAGTTCCTGAGATGAATGGTATTAATTGTGATTATTGATAACATTACTTTACTTAGCTTACCAAGCATGCAGTATTCAAAAATGCCATGTGTAATATCACAAATATTTTTATCTACACTCACAAACTCACATGAACAGAGCTTTAAGGCTGGTAAAACACTAATATTGTCTCATTTGATTCTCACAACTTTGTAGATTCTGTCATTTGCATTTTACATATGAGAAAATTGAGGCTCAGAGAGGTAACACAGTGAAGTGTTGACTGGATTTGAACCCAGGCCTTCCCTACCATTTTTTACCATGCTCATTCCTCACAAAGAACTTGCTTTAAAAAACCCACATATTTCTCTTTTTTAAAAACAAGCCAGGTTGTATAGTACATAAAAACCTGGACCTGGAGACAGGAAAATCTGAGTTCAAATTCGGCCTCAGACTCTTACTAGATGTATGATTCTGGTCAAGTCACTTAACCTCTATTTGCCTCAGTTTCCTAAACTGTAAAATACAGATAAAAATAGCATCTGCCTCCCAGGTTGTTTTGAAGCTCAGTGAGATAACTTTTAAAAAGCACATTGCAAGCTTTGGAGCTTAAAAACTATATAAATACTAGCTATTCTGGTATATTCAGATGAAGATTGCCAAGAAAGGGATACCACACAGCATTTTCTACCCAAAATAGCCCTTCATCCCTAAGTGGGGTTCTTAGAAGCTAGAAAGGTACTGGATACAAAGCTACATTCAGGGATGACTATTCCCAGTCACAGGAAAACAGAATTCCCACTATAGGGAGCCAGCTAAAGAACTGAAAGAAGGTAAGTGGAAGGTTTTTTGTTGTCTCAATCCATTTATCTTCTGGTAACCTAGCCGCCCTCCAGCAGTTCTATATGAAAAAGTCCCAGAGCTGGGAAACTGTCTCCTTTCTCCCCGGCCACTAGGGGGTGCTGTGTTAGTGTTCATTACTACAGAATTAGGCCAGGGTGCTACAATGTTGCATTATCCTTAAGGTCACTGAAGCCTTCACAAACCTGAAATACTTTTTAATAATTTAACAATTGACTCTTTAGCCCCTTAATGTTTGCAAAGAGCTCTATAGACATCATTTATAGACATTTGATCTTCACAACAACACTGTAATTTATTTAGGTACGTTTATATCCCCATTTTAAGGAGGAAAAGAGAGATCAAGAGACTTTTCCAAAGACTCACACACAGCCAGTATTTATTGAAAGAAGGATTTAAATAACATAAGTAACTACTTATCTCTTTTGAATATCAAGGAGCAAATGGCTATTAATGAAAATATATAGGCCTGTTCTTACTTTCCTTTTCTTATTCATTATATGATTTTAAAGAGACATGACAGAAGTTGATTATCTTCTCATTTAAGATCTAAACAAATGCTTCTCTAATTATATTCCATAGTACTCAAATATAAAGGACACTATAAAGAAAAAAGGTATAACAGTAGTGAACACACAGCAGACCCATCTACTTTATTTGTGTTAGACAATTGTATACATTCAGTTGGAATGAAAAACCATCAGAGAGTATTCATCAATATTGATCATGTGACATAAAAGTTGACTTCCTCTTGGTCTAGAATCCATCATTAAAGGTGATGGCCTTATATATATTTTCATGTATAGAAACATTTATGTATATTCTATATGAGCATCTATATATATCATATAATAAGCATGCACATATAACATGACATGTTACATAATATACATTGATGTACATCAATATCTAGAGCCATTTATGTATATTCTATATGAACATCAATCCTATAATGATGGATTCTAAACCAACAAGAAGTCAATGCACAAACACACACACACATATACACACATATATAGATATAATATACACTATACTAACACATAGAAGAAAGGAAGAAAGACCAGTTTTAAAAGAAAAATTTCCAGTTGACCCATAACTCCTTCTGCCATGGTTTAAAGCAGGCTGGGTATTCTATCAAATCAGATCGGGAATCTATTCATAAATCTCCCATCTGCAGCATTCTGGGTTGTTGCTTTGTAACAGAAGAGTGTGTACTACAAATAATCTCTTTTGTTATTTGAATTTGTTGCTATAAAAATTCCTCATCTGTAAAATGAGAATAATGATAGCACCTATTTATTTCCCAGGATTTTCCCAGAAGCAACTTGGCATAGAGGATAGAATACTGGGCATGGAATTGGGAAAACCTATGCTTAGCACAATGGCTTTGGCACATAGTAGGCACTTAAATGCTTGTTGATCGATTTCAAATCTTTCTTCAGACACTATATTCAGCCTGGGCAAGTCATTTAACTTCCATGTGCCTTAGACCATTTCCTAGAATCTTGGTTCTAAATAATAGAAAGATTGAGATCAACTTTGATAGTGGGAGTTCCACATTCTGATGAAACCACAGATCTTTCTTATAAATATTTTTATACTAACTCCCCCTGTAGTAATTAGGGAAAACTAAGGAATTTGAAAATGCAAGCAAATATGTCGATAAATAAAATCTTGATGTTCAAACAAGAAACACATTAGTGTGAAGTAGTAAAAAGAGTGCTGAGTTCCTTGAGGGCATCTACTTTTCTTTGATTCCTCAGCACTTATCACAGTGCATGGCCACAGTAGACACCTATTAAGTAAATGAATTTGTAGTTGGAGGAATTACGTTTGAATTCTGGTTCTACTACAATCCTCCTTATTCGTTTGCTAACAACTTCTGGTTGACAGTTTCTTCACCTTTAAATTTAGAGGCCGGATTTGATCTCCAAAGTCCTTTCCAGCTATAAATCTATCAACCAATTGAATGTCAGACTCTAAATAAAGAAGAAATATAATTATGACCCTCATTGTCTCCAATTTGGGTTTATTTCTAAGTATCCTGAACCCTGATGTGTGTTATTCAGTTACAGCATTTATGAAGTGCCTACTATGTGTAGCACACTGCTGCAAATGGTACCAATTGTAGATAATAATCTTTGTTCTCAGAGACACCTTACAAAGATAGCTATAATATAGGTTAAGCATATTGGGGAGGTCCAGAACAATATAAGGAGGAAGATCATTATCAACAGGGTAATTGCCATGGGGACATAGCATGAGTTAGGTTTTAAAGGATTTATAAGATCCTAAGCATAGAAAAGTATAAGCAAAAGCATGGGGGCAGGAAATGCAGGACCTATTTGGGGGATGGGGACTTGTCCTCTGTTAGAGCATAGAATTCATGAAAGAACTAATATGAGGTAAGGCAGGCAGTGGAGAGCATTGCCAAGATTGTGGAAGACTTTGAAGGGTAAGCAAAAATTTAACTACTCAGACAATAGGGAGCAGGGGAGATTTTCAAACAAAAGAATGACACCTAGTCAGTAAATGAGCTTTTATTAAGCACTGTATGTTTGACAAAGAGCCACTGTCCTCAAAGAGCTCATGTTCTACTGGGGTAGACAACTTGCAAACAACTGCATACATGAAGTGTTGATGGGGAGTGATCTCAGAAGGAAGGCATTAGCAGTAGGGTGAGGAGCAGGGGGAGGGGACTTGCAAAAGGCAAAATCTGAGTTGTCTTGAAGGAAGCCAGGAAGCTGAGGTGAAGAGGAGGAGCATCCCAGAAAGGGAAGGTCAACCAGTTCAAATGCATGGAGAGTGGAAACAGAGTTGCATTTGGGGAATGACAAGAAGAGCAGCACCACTGAACAGTCACGTGTGTGGAAGGGAGAAAGTATAAGAAGACTGGAAAGGTAGGAATGGACCACATCATAAAAGATGATTTTCTCTGATCCTGCAGAGAACAGAGAAGCCTTGGAGTTCATTGAGTAGAGATAGTGACCTGGTCAGACCTGCACTTTTAGGAAGATCACATTGGCAGCTGAGAGGAGGATAAACTAGTCTTAAGGCAGGGAGACCAACCAGAAGGCTACTGCAGTAACCCAGGTGTGAGGTGATGAGGGCCTGCACTGTGGAGACAGCTGTGTGGGTGGATGGAACAGGTATGTACTGCAGGTATCATGAAGGCAGAAAATAAAACAGCAAGAGATTGGATGTGGTGGGTGAGGAGTGATGAGCAATGGATGACACCATGGTTATGAGACTGGGTAACTTAAAAGATGATGGTGCTGTTCATAAGAACAAACCCCCAAAATCTGAAATAGTTTTAGAAAGAAATGTATTTTGTAGAGGAGAGTGATCCTGGAAAGGAGGTATGTCTCTCCCTTCTCCAGGCTCAAGAAAGTTTATTTTGATATCCTAAACAAAAAAGTTTAGGATTTAGACAAGGGTACCCTGAACACAAACTACATTATGCAGTTAAACAATTTTGTTTAGAGGGTAACTTGAAAGCAATGTAGCTTGAGATGGATATCAGTAAATGTAAATATTCAGTAAAATTTGGGTGAAAGCAAAAGATAAAGGGAACCCAAAACACAAGCTTGAACAGATTCAAAACAGGAACTGGGTAAAGAGACCTAAAACAAAAATGTTTTGGGTGGATCTAGGACCTGAGGGGAACCCAAAATTCCTTGTCATCTCTGGCATTCCTGGAGAGTTACTAAGATCAGGGTGACATTTGGGATTCAAACAATCTCTAGAGATATAAAGTTAGGTACAAACAATATTGAGAAAAGAAATAATAATCCACAGGGCCTTTAACATAATAAGGAGTCTAAGGAGAAGAGCAAGATGATGGATTCTGCTTTGGACATGTTGAGTTTAGGATGTCCACAGGACATCCAATTTGAAACATCTAGTAGCTGGTAATGCAAAATTGGAGGTTAGAAGAGAGACTAGGGCTAGAGAAACAGTTCTGAGCATCATCTGCTTGTGATCATTGAACCCGTGGGAGTTAATAGAATAAGAAGGGGAAGAGAATACAGCCCACTACAGAACACTGGGGAACACCCATAGTAGGCATGACCCGAATGAAGATCCAGCCAAGAATACTGAGGAGTGGTCAGGCTGGTAAGAGAAGCAGAAGGGAACAGTATCTCAAAAACCCTAGTGAGGAAGACACACAGAAAAGAGGGTGATCCATAGTGACCGGTTTCAGTGAACTCGAGAAGATGAAGAACTTTGGAGAGGGCAGTCTTAGAATAATGAGTTCAGAAGCCAGACTGAAGGTTATTCAGAGGAGAGGAAATGGAGACACAGATAGCTTTTTCAAGTTTAGCCATGAAAAAAAAAAAAACCAGGACATCCAGATTTATGGATGAGGAACTAGCATGGTGAGTAAAGAACTGAATATAATTATACCATGTTTTTGTGATTTAACTCCATGGAAAGGACTAAAGTCTGAGTTTACCAATGGGTGGGGGCTGAGCCTAGAATCTAAATAGACTCTGAATAAATCTGTACTAATATTTAGTCTTAGACTAACAAGGTAAGTACTGTTTTCCAGTTGCAAACTGGGTGGGGCTATAGGTAGAAATTGAAGAGGTAGAGTTATTTTGTCTTTCTAGGTCTTAGTTTTCCCATCTGTAAAATGAGACTGTTGGATTAATTGGCTGCTAGATTCCCATTCAGCCCTAATCTATGATTATACATTATGGGGTGGGGAGGGTGTGGGGGAGATATTGACAGGACTTGGTTACTGCTTATATGTGAGAGCCGAGGGAGAAATAAAATTCAAAGATAACATAAAAATTTTGAAAATCAGAACATAGATGAATGGAAGTTTTTCTGGTTGAAATGGAGGAGCTTTAGGCAGAAAGATAAGCTTAAGACATGTTAATTTTGAGGTGCTGGTGGGACATCTATGTGGAGATGTCTTCCAGGCAGTGGTAGATGTAATTTTGCAGCCCAGGCAAGAGATCAGGGCTAGAAATAAAAATATGGGATCCATCTGCATAGATATTTCATTGGGCCTGGTGGGAATGATGAGATTGCCAAGGAAAATAGGGAGAGAAGGCCAAGGACTGACCCATGGGGAACACCCATTAAGGGGTTAGGAACAGTATAGAGTCAGTGAAGCAAACAAGGAGTAATAGTACTAAGACAGTGTGATATCTCTAAAGCCAAGAGAGGTAAAAGGATTCAAAAGAAGAAGACTGCTCAGTGCTGGGAAATGCTACAAGGAGGTCAAGGAGGATGAAAAAAATCATTGGGCTTGGACTTTAGATGAGCTTCCAGAAAGCAGGGGAGAGGAGCTAACTGACAAGGAACTGAGAAGGTATAGTTTTTTCAGGAAGTTTAGCAGTGAAGTGGGAGACAAGTGAAATAGTAGCTGGATGGAACAGAAGGGTCAAGGAAAGGTTTTTTAGTTTGTGGGTTGGTACATTGCTGACCAAGTGTATATGCTTTTCTGTGACAAAGGCCAAATGCAGTCCCATTAGGGGTTATGGACTCTACCTCCAACAAAGGTTGCTCCAGGGTAATGCTAATCTCTCTATGGCTTTCAGAGCTAGTTATCCATAACCCTATTTTCCTCCCCTTTTATAAGTGGCAGTGCTTATCAATATAATTAACATAATTTAAAGGGTTAGTGTATATTTATCCAATCTGACTCTGGCTCAGCACTAACCCACTGGAAAACTCAGTCTTCATTCCTTCACACAAGAATGGCAGTGCTTTTACTCATAAGAAAATTTAAAGAGAGAGAGAGAGAGTGGGAGGGACCATTGGATCACAGATTTAGATCTGGACATGACCTCAAAGACTATCCCCCTCATTTTACATGTGAAAAAACAGGCCCCTGAATGTTAGTGACTTGCCCAAGGATACACAAGCAGTAGGTATTAGGGAATAAAACCAGATTCGTTATACAACCATCATAAGCATCTCATTCTACCCATAGCTCCTTCTAAGCCCAAGTAGCCACCCAAAATCCTTTTCAGGCCAGCCCAAAAGTTAGGAATTAAAAGAAATACACTTTGGGCACTCAGATTTAAACATCCTTTAAGCTTAGTACAACTAAGGAGGGCACCAGCCTTCCAGGTTGGTATCTGTAGCTTTTGCTAATTTGACTTTTAGATAAGCCCATTTCTCACCCCAACTCTTGCAGCTAGAAACCCTTTGCTATCAGCCTTTTATCCAACTCATGTCCTCAGGGCACAGCTTTGCTATCTGAGTCTCACAGCCTCTGTGCCAATAATTTTGTATCCTCCTTTCTCTCTCTTCTTGAAAAGGTCATGCTGTACCAGGTCCTTACTTACATTTCCGAGTTGTATCCAGCTCCCTCCACCAAAACCCTTTCCATATGTCTCTGCCCTGAAGTTTAGCATGTCCAGTTTCAAGGCTTATTCCACAGGGCTCTTCTTTCTCCCCAACTACTGAGCTGTTTCTGCTGGGTGGGGCAGGTAGGAGGAGGCAGAAGATGAAGAGGAGTTTCATCAAAGTTAAGCAGAACTGAGCATATACGTAGGCAAGTTTATGTAGGCATGTAGGGGAGAAGTCTAAAGATAGGTCAGAGGGAGATAATTGTGGGAGCAAGAACCTTTCTGAAAGTGGCAGATAATGGAATCAAGGTGCAGATACTTTAGTGAGAGTAGGGATACCTCCTGGGGGTAAAAAAGATGGAAGAAAGAGTAAGTGACTATTATTCTGAGGATGAGAAGAGAGGAAAGGAGGGAATTCACATTTGATCTGCTGGATCTTTTTAATAAAGTAGGAGGCTAAGCAATCTGCTCTAAGTTCTGGGTGGGGAGCTGGTTTGAGGAAAGAGAAAGTTTGGGATATTTACTTTGGGCTGTAGGATAGGGAGTCCTTAAGAGTAGTTACCAGCTTAAAAACAATAGTTAAAAGATTTCAGTGAAAAAATATGTTGGTCACGGGCCCCAGAGTCAGGAGACCTGGGATCAGTTCCGGCCTCAGATACTTAATACCCACACAAAATAACTGGCCATGTAACCTTGAGCAAGTTACTTAACCCCGATTGCTTTAAAAAAAAAAAAAACATGTTGGCACTTCAAAACAAAACACTACATTTGCAATTGCATTTTGAAAGAAAAATGTTAGGAACTGCAGTTTAATGGAAAGGGGAACACAAAAATTATGAACCAAAGTATACTATTGTTTCCAGTTACAAAATTCAGCTGGTAGGAAAAAAAAAATCTTCCTAAGTGGCTAGTTTGTATTGTCGTTAAATTTGGAATGAAAATTGATCTAAAACACAAATTTTGCTTTTTTAAAAAATCCAGCTTTGTATTTTTGGTACCATTAGTGGTAGACTTTTTTTAAAAATGAAGAAATCTTTTCCTACAAGAGTCCCATCAATATTTTGTTTGTTGTTAAGTATTCCACCACTGCAAAAAATATGAGAACCAGTAATCTATGTGATTTCTTACATTTTGGGATTAATGATTGAATAACAATTCCCAGGAAAATTGAATAACATTCCTAGGAACCCATGAGCCTGTGGAGGGAGCTTTCTCTGAGGTTATGTATCTTGTCTTACCCACCATTTTCCCATTTTACAGAAAGAACATAGAGGGATAGCTGGAACCACCATTCTCTAGGGAGTAGAATTAACCTCACCCTGATTAATCAGTTAGTCAGTAAACATTTTGAGCACCTATTATGTCATAGGCAATGTGCTGAGTGCAGTCACAAATATTTTTTGTGAATAGTTAGTGATTCTGCTAATAGACTATGTAGTTGTCCCCAGACTACAGTTAGGAAATGTGTTCGCTAATGCACAGGAAAGAACCAAGGTTAACAGTTGTTATTATTGGCACATACAACTGAATACATGGCTTACCAAAAAAAAAATCCATCAACCAGAACACTGACTAATACTCATCACTAAAAAAATGAATAGAAAATCATTACTTGGGGCAGCTAGGTGGCACAGTGAATAGAGCACCAGCCCTGGAGTCAGGAGGACCTGAGTTCAAATCCAGCCTCAGACACCTGACACACTTACTAACCATGTGACTTTGGGCAAGTCCCTTAACTCCCAATTGCCCTCAGAAAAAAAGAAAATCATTACTTTAAAACATTTTTTATATGAGACATTTGCATAGCAGTGTCAATGTTTTAAGAAAATTGTTCTCAAACATAATAACAGTAAGTACATATATTTCTTTACAGTTTGCAACACAACAACTTCACAACAACACTAGGAGGTATATCCATTTTACAGATGGGGCATCCGAGGCAGACAAAGTTTAAATGGGTCAACCCGGCTTACAAAGCTAGCAAGTAGCTTGAGGCTACATTTAAACTTAGGTCTCCCCGATCCAAACATGTTGCTTTTATCTACTGTGGTTCTCTGCTATGGTTTGTCTTCAGGCTGACTACTTTCCCTTGCAGTTGGTAGCAGAGCTACCATCCCCACCAAATACTGCTCTGAGCTACCTGTATTCCTTTCTGTCCACTGTCTTTAACTTTTATGGTTGTCATAAACATGAATAATAAAGAGTTGGCCTTTAGTATCTTAGGACACTGAAGGGTCTGAGGTAGTTGTTGGGGATGGTGATAGAAGCTCTAGCAGGGACCTAGGTTAATAGTTAACTGTCTAGTCTCTACAAGTATTTAGGTGACTGAGTATGTTGCATAAATAACAAGTGCTCATATTAAACAGAAATTCCCTCTTCATAAATCTATATGTAAATATAAAGAGAAAGTACATGGTATAGCGGAAAGTCTGCTGGATTTGCAATCTAAAGATTCAAATTCAAATTCTGGCTTTGATATTTATAAACATACTTTTTATGTGAATTTGTAAAAGTTCTTTAATCTCTTTTTTATATAAGTTTCTTCACCTGTGAAATGGAGAGGTTCGATTAGAGAGTCAGTCCCCATAGAAGGGATGGACCATCTGATGCAATTTGGCATGCTTCTCACTCTTAGTAACTGTGTAAACATGAGCAAGTCTCTTAACGTCTCTTAAACAGTATCATCTGGAAAATGGGGATGATAATCCTTCTAGTACCTACTTCTCAGGGTTGCAGTGAAGTTCAGATGAGAAAACATGTGACACATTTCAAACCTTAAAATCTTATATAAATGTCAAATATGTCAAACTTTATTCCAAAGTAGTTTCTGGAAGAAAAAAAAAAACAAAAACAAAAAATAAATTACAAGAAAACAACCTATCGGGGACTTAGCTTAAATAGGAAACAATTTCCATGGTAAACCCTTTAGATGAAGATGGATTCAGCTCAATCTACTATATTTTCTATATATATAGAATTGTCTGATCTTAATTAATTTAAGAACAATAAACTCAAAACCCTTTATAGAGCCTGAATTATCAAAGGAAGATTCAATAATACTCAATGCTTGGTTATCTATGGCTGGGAAGTGAATTAATAATACTTTATTAAAATTTTTACTAAGGATTTATATGGAAAACTTTTCTAGTTAGCCCTTAGGTAAGCCAACAATTAAACAAATCATGTATTCTCTGGTCATTCTGGCTATTAGAGATTTTAGTATAATTTTCCAGTGGAAGAGAGATAGTTTGGTGGTAGAGTGACTAGCATTGGAGACAGGGAGACTTGGATTCGAATGCTTCTTCTGACACACACTAGCCGAATGACCATCCCTTAGTGTCCCAGACAACTCTCAAAGACGGCATGGTACAAGGGAATTGAAGTAACTTGCCCAAATGTATGTAGGTAGTAAGTGGAAGGGCAAGGATGTAAAGCCAGGCCTGCTGACTTTAGATTCAACATTCTCCAATCCAAACCCAAATGCAAAATGCTAACTGAAACCCTGAATTAATTAGGAAAGAAGAGTGTCAAGATCTGAATAACTTGCGAAGGTAATGGGATGAAAGACCTTACTTCTACTCAGTGAGAGTCCCTAAGTGCTCCCCTGGTGGATTCTAAACGCTACCTTAAGGAAATATGTTTTATTTTCTATACAGACTCAAACTATAATTTCCCAGCCTTGAAAATAAAATCCAAAAATATGTCATCTACAAGAAACTCACTCAAACTATAAAGAAATATAAGGAGTTCAATTTGGGGTTTCTTAAATTTGAGAAGTCACTCAGATGTCCTCTTTGAAATGTCCAGTAGGCAATTGATGATACAGGAGTGAAACTTGGAAGAGAAATTGGTGTTGGTGAAAAGGAGGGGGGACAAAAGGGGGAGAGGAAAAAGAGGAGGAGGGAGGGAGGAGAGAGAGAGAGGGAACAGAGGTGATAATTAAACCCCATGGGTGCTGATGAGATTACCAGGGCCTAGAAAATAACCTTTGGGAATACCCACAGTTAGGGGGTGATAGCATACTGAAGAGGAGTAGTGAAACAGTTAGGAGGTGAATTGTGAAGATCAAATGAGATAATATATACAGTGCTATGCAAATTTTAAAGTATTATATTAATGTTTGTTGGTGGTATTGTTATTGTCATGAAAATTTAGAGAAGAAGGAGTATCCAGGAGGACAGAGTGGTCGGCAATGTCAAATGCAGCAAATAGGGCAGGATGGATTAAATTTGATTTAAAAAACCCACAAAATTTAGTATTTGAGAAATCATTGGTAATCTTAGAATTCAGATGAATGATTAAGTCAAAAGCTAGATTGCAAAGTGTTGAGAAGTGGCTGAGAGGAGAAAGTGGAGACAACAAGTGTAGAACACTGCCCACATCATGAGAGAGAGATGATGATGATGATGAAATTTAGAAATTTTCAAATTTCTAATTTGAAAAATAAGAAATGCCATAAAAAAACTAGCTGTGTGACCTTGGGCAAGTCACTTAACCCCAATTGCACTCCAAAAAAGCAAAAAATAAAATAAAGAATAAGAAATGCATTTTTGGCCTTGATGAGTGTGAGAATTTGTTTGGCTTGACTATGCTGATGTGATACAGGAGTTTTGTATTCTATCCTCCCTCCCTCCCTCCCTTCCTTCCTTCCTTCCTTCCTTCCTTCCTTCCTTCCTTCCTTCCTTCCTTGTTTTCTTCACTCTTCCTTTTACCCCCCCAATGGGTGGGAGGAAATGGAAGAGAAAAAATTAATGCTTGTTAAGTGGGGAAAAAAGATTTTTAAAGACTGCCTTGCTGCAGTGAATGCCCAATTAAGATTGATAACATGAACTGTAATGTACCCAGCCATTGTGGTTATGAGACTTTGTCAGCAGCTCCTGAGTAGGAGTGGAGGAGGTGGACAGTAATAGTAATTCAAAGCTGATATTTGACAAGAGATGAATGACAATAGGACAAGGAGGTAAGAGATTCAGAAGCAGAGGACAATGTGAAGTTGAAATGACTAAGTATTGCATTTATACGCCAATAAAATAGATAATTTAGATGAAATGGATGAAGATGAAAACTATAAAATACCCAGATGAACAGAATAAGAAATATATTATTTAAATAACCCAATATCAGGGAAAAATTAAATAAGACTTAAATGAACACTCAATGAAATGAAATTCCATCTTTCTGTTATGAATGTTCTCCCTATTAAATGGCTATGAAACTTAAGAATTGAAATCGAGAATCACCCAGAGGGCAATTGTAATGTTAATGGAATATGAAGATCTTCCCCATCCACTAATAGGCCTATGTGACCAGACGTGTCCTCTTTCCCCTTGGAATAGGAGCCATGTTCCCAGGTCTAAACATACACAGATATTTCGATCACAGCTGTGATACATCCTGAGTCACATAGAGCGCACTGGGGGAGGAACTTGTCTAAGGAGGAGCTTGCTTAAAGGAAGGCTTTCACACCTTTTGGTACTAAGCTAATTAGGTGCTGAGTCAGAGGGTTGTGGTACCTTCTGGCATTGAGCCTATTAGTTGAAAACTATTTACTGGGAGGCTGGTGTTTTGCTTGCGGGGCCCAATCATGAGAAGGAAATTTTGATTCCCAGGACAGGACTCTGAGTAGCCTTTTGTTAAGAGCCCCCCAACTATTCAGATGTTGGTGCTGTCCCAGCACGGTGGTATATGTAAGTGGTTGTGTTACTTTGTTCTGACAGTAGGAGCCCTCCCTGTCTGTTGAATCTCTGCTCTAATTTCTCTGTTTATATTTTCTCCACATTCAGGATATTGACCTTACCTCTGAACTAGTGAATGTAATTAAAGTAAGATTGTTGACCCCTTTAAATGTTGTCTTTCCTTTAGCAAAGCACATCAAAGAACCTATGCTAGTAAGCCATCCTGAGTGTGCTAGGGTGCTTGCTAATACAGCAATGAAGATGCAAATGGTAGAAATGAGCGTGCTACAATATATAACAAATAAGAAATTCTAGAGAAGTAGCTAAATATGTTTTATAAAATACATGATCTGGAATACTACTGTATGGCAAGAAATGATGAATTGGTTGATTTTAGAAAAATATGGAAAGACTTGTATGAGATAATGAAAAGTGAAATGAGCAGAACCAAGATAGTGTTATATATAGTAACAATATTATTGTTCGAAGAATAATTATGAGCAGCCAAGATATTCTGAGTATTTTAAATACTCAAATTAACTACAAAGAACCTATGAAAAAATGTTATCCACCTCCAGAGAAAGACCTGATGAACAGAAGTATACATAGTATGGTTTTATGTATATTTCTAAATCTGTATCAAATGGTGGCCTTCTCTAGCACAGGGTGGGGGAAAAGGGAAGGAGACAGTCAGAAACATAAAATGTAACCAAAAAATTAAATCAAATTTTAAAAAATATGACAAAATGCCCACATCCCTGCAATCACAATATTAAGAAACTTCAAGGAATGTCTGCAGCATATTGATTAACTCTATGAGATAAATTTATGGGATGGGCAGGCATTAATGGGAAGCCATCTAAGTCTTTGGTGGAAACACCCATATTGAGGAGATCACTAATCCCTTGAAGTATGGAATCCATTAAATGATTTTATAATCTTAAAGAAAATGCAATCTGGGGCACCTAGGTGGCCCAGTGAATAGATCATGGGCCCTGGAGTAAGGAGGACCTGAATTAAATCTGATCTCAGACACTTAACACAAAACTAGCTGTGTGACCTTCGGCACACTTAACCCCAACTGCCCTACCTTCCCCCCTCCAAAAAGCAAAAAAAAATGCAATCTGTTTTGGAGATAATTTGATGATATCCCCATCTTGACTATAAGCATTTTCTAATTACTCTATCATGGAAAGGAACTGATCTTAAATGATATGGTTTTATAATGCCCCAAAACATGATGTGATGAATAGAAAAGTCAATATATGGTAATAGAAAACAAGTTTTCTGTGTAAAATAAACTTTTAGATGTAGCAGATTATGAAGAATATTGATATTGACCATCATTAAGACCACTTTCGTTATCCTTATAGATGAGTGGTTTCCATGAGGTAACTTTGGAGGGAGGGGGAAGGAGAAGGGGAATAAGTATTTAGATAACATTATTTTTCAGGCAATGCACTAAGCACTTTACAAATAATATCTTATTTAATACTCACAACAGCCCTGCAAGGTAGGTAACTGTTGTTATCCCCATTTTACAGTTGAGGAAACTGAGGCAGAGTGAGGTTAAGTGATTTGCCCTGAGTCACATTGCTGGTAAATTTGAGTCCACATTTGAACTCAGGTCTTCTGACACTAGGACCAAGACTCTATCCATTGTACCACCTACCAACCTGGATTAAAATATAGGGAGAGAAGTATGTTTTGGTCAGCTCATAAATTGGACACGTTATCCCTTAGTTTATTTTCATTATATAATTCCTTGATTCCTTCTTACTTTGAAGTTTGCCTCAAGGGAATAAGTTGAATTGGGACTCTTTGTGACTGAAATCTTTGGCCAAGAAGGTTGGCATCTCAGACTATTTCTCCTGCCAAACCTTTGAGAGTCTGTCCCTAGTCCAAAAGCTGACAGGACCTTCCTTGCATGCTGTTCTGAAAGAAATGAATGAGACTATACTTCAACAGATTTTTGCCTTTGTAGACCCTTAACTGGTCTAATTAGTATTGTGGATTCTAAACGTGAAAGCCAGAACGGGCAGCATTGCAAAAGCACTGCAGGTGGAGACCAATGTGGCACCATAGATCAAGAAGTGAGAATGTTTATTTAGCTGGTACAGTAAACTCCAGGAAAAGGACATTTGGAAAGTGAAAGTAAAATAGGTTGCAGAAAAACTGCTGGGCAGTGCAGAGATATGCTTAACTCCATAACAAAGTCAATTTTTGAAACTTTGGGCAGTGTAGCAGCAAGCACCCCAAGCGTCCTCAGGGTTTGCCGCCACCACAGGTTCTTGGATCTGCTTTGATAAAGGAAAGCAACTCAAAATGGGTTAACAAGCTTACTTTAATCAGTCAGACATATATCGTTTACCTTGTTCAGGGGAAAAAGGTCAGCACCCCGAACTTCAAAGCATACAGGCAGAATTATCAAGACAGAAACAGATCAAGTAGACAGATTTCCAAACTGTCCAACCATTACATCCATACCCAGTCAACATCTGGGTTTCCACATCTGGATTTTTCAAAGCCGGGGGACTCTCAACAACGGCTTCCCAGAATTCAGATCAAATCACAGAACACTTCTCAAAGTGAGTCCCAAAACAAAGCTACACATCAGGGTTTATATAGCCTTCTCCTGGCTCAGAGAATGTAACAACCTTATTGACTCACTGGCCAATCAAGAAGTATCTACTGAAAAACAAGCCTCCCTCCCCAGGCTTCAGGTGCATTTTAGCCTAGGGGCAGGGAAGATCTTCCAAATTTGCATTCCCATTACAGGCAGTCAAACATTTTATTTGTGCTGAGAAAAAAAAATACAAGTCTAAGAGAGGCATGGTATTATATTCATTTATGTTTTGGAATTTCAAATAGAATAGAATGTTAGGAGGGGACCGGGTCAGCTTTTTCCCCCCATCTTCAATGCAGACAAAGTAAGAGAAAATGCTCCCTTTTTCCAGTGGCAAAAAGGAAATGGGCTGTGTGAACAAGACACTAGAATAAAGATTTGAAAGGCTTTCAAAATAGAATAGACTAGCCCATTGACAAGGATGTTTCAAAGTTTGAGGGGGTAGTTTGGGAAATTATTATAACTGTTTAAATGTTTGATTCCTATAATGGTGGCTACACCATCCTAATAATTAGGGAAAGGAAATGTATTGAATCCTGACTTTCCCATTTCCTACCTGTGTAACCTGAGGCAAGTTGCTTAGTAGCTCTAGGCCTCAATTTCCTCATCTGTAAAATGAGCAGATTGGGCTTGGTGATCTCTAAAGTTCCTTCTGACTCTAAATCCATCATCTTATTATCTTCTGGGTTGCCTAGTTTATGCAGTGCCACACAGGAATTGGGCGATGAACTGGAGGAAAAAGCATGGCCTTGGGGATATGCGATAAGAGTGGGAATGTTCTTCAGTTTTCAGTCATGTCTGACTCTTTGTGACCCCATTTGGGGTTTTCTTGGCAAAGACACTGGAGTGATTTGTCATTTTCTTCTCTAGCTCATTTTACAGATGAGGAAACTGAGGCAAACAGGGTTGAGTCACACAGCCACTAAGTATCTGAGGCCAGTTTTGATTCAGGAAAATGAATCTTCCTTGACTCCAGGCCCAGCACTCTATCCACTGTGCCACCTACCTATCCCAAGAGCAGAAGTAGAAATTTACAGAGACACCTGGAAGAATTGTTCAGTTTCTTCAGTAAATGGACTCCTGAGGCCTGGTCACCTGCTTCAAAACCTTAAGAAATGTGTGTAATGGCAAAGCAAGGCTGTGTTAAGTACAGTTCAACTATAAACACATTTTTTGCCAAATCAGATGGTGATCTAAATCTGACAGGTGTGCCCTGACAGCAAATTATGGTCATCTTCAGAAGGAAAGGAGCTTTCAGGAAAGGGGAAAAAAAGAATTATTAGTTGCAGTGAGATACTTTTTTGAGTACAGAGATCTCTTAGGAAACAATGCAGAAACATGCTATTAGATGCATATGCTAGTTAAAAGGCATTTTTTTTGTGGGTGAACAAGCATCCTAACAGAAAGATATTAGTGTCTGTTTTCTAGGCTTTGATGCTACAATTAATTTAGGCTAGAGCAGAGTGCTTTCAAATTAAAAAAAAGATTTTAATTTCCAATTCGTATTCTTGTTATTATTATTTTAGCCTTACTTTTGTATCTGGAATATTGTTTTAAGGTCTTCCCTGAGGTTAACCAGGTGCAATGTTGCTTATGAATGACCTAGCAACTGCTGAAACACACAAGTACTTGACCCTACCACCCTAGTTTTAGGTTACTGGTAAAGTTTCATCATTATTTAGAGTATTCTGTATAAACAAATTTGCCCAGATGTTGACATGATTAAATCTCTTAGCCCTTAGTCTTTTCCATGGTTGTCCCCTTTCTGGGCTCCCCCTTCTTCCACTTTCCCAGATCTCTTTGGAATTCAGACAACCTCAAGGAATGATTTCTAATGTGCGTTAACTCTTTCATGAATGATGGTGCAGGAATCATGCTAATTATATGTTCCTGGCTTCTGCGGAGCAATAGAAAGAAAAAATGGAGGGGAAATGATTTGGAAGAAGCAAAGATAAGAGCTTGTTATACTAGCAGGTGTAGTTAAAGGGAAAATAAAAAGATTTGGGATAAAACAAGGAGGCAGCCTACTTATCTGAAAAGCTACTATCCATTATTGGGATTTACTTGAACTGTGTGTGTGTGTGTGTGTGTGTGTGTGTGTGTGTGTGTGTGTGTGTAAAACTGAGCTTCCAACAGAGCCTGGGTCTTTTTGTGTACTACTGCATTTGTGACATGACCTGTTTTTAAAAAAAGTTTTTTTTCCCTCAATTACATGTAAAAATAATTTTTAACATTTTAAAAAGAATTTTTGAGTTCCAAGTTCCTTCTCTCCTCTCTCCCTGCTCTTTAAGAAGGCAAGCACCTTGATGTAGATTATATATGTGCAGTCAAGCAAAACATATTTCCATATTAGCCATGTTGCAAAAGAGAACACAGACTTCCCCCCTCCAAAAAAAAATAAGAAAAATAAAATTTAAAATGTCTGCTTTGATTTTCAGACTCCATCAGTTCTTACTCTGGAGATGGATAGCATTTTTCATCATAAGTCCTTTGTCTCATGTCATTGTATTGCTAAGAACAGCTAAGTCATTCACCGTTGATCATCATACAATAGTGCTGCTACTGTATACAATGATCTCCTGGCTCTGCTCAATTATGATATGACTTCTAATTGGAGGAGAGAATGCTGATGTGACACTGTATACTTGCATAAGGAGCAGTGAGCCCCAGATAATCTTAGAAGACAGACACATGTAATGCCAGAACTTCCAAGAAAAAGAGAGAGTATGCTTTTGGAAGCTGTAGACATATAGGGGAAGTCAGCTCTTCAACATTTCCTTGAATTTTAGCTTGCTTCCCTAGAGATTTGAAAAATTTCTTCTTGATTAAGATCAGAGCCTCTCCCTGGTTTTAAGCTAGATCTTATCTGTCTTCCAGTAGAAGAGTTCATTCACTCTTGTGTACTTTCTTATATATTCTAATCTATGGGAAATTTCCAATTTCTCTTGTTTTGTTTAGATAAAGGAGTTTACTCACTGTACTCTATTTATTACAGTCTTTTGTGTAACCAGTAGTTGGTGGGAAGGATCTAAGCAGGTAATTGTAAGCTAAGGGCTACCTACCCCTTTAAAAGTGACCAAGAAGGGTGGCCAGGTAGCACAGTGAGTAAGAGCACCGGCTCCAGTATCGGGATGACCTGGATCAAATCTGGGCTCAGATACTCAGCACCACACCCAGAAATAATAACTGGCCGTGTAACCTTGAGCAAGTTACTTAACCCCAATTGCTTTAAAAAAAAAAAAAGTGACCAAGAAAGGTGGGAAGAGCCAAGATGTCAAAGTAGTAGGAAGTACAGCCAAACTCTCCCTCACAACTTCCCCACAAAGATCTAGAAAACTTACCAGACCAAGTCCTGTCTGGGAAACATAAGGAAAAGTTACAGTCAGTCATTTTTCCAGCCCAGGTTGGCATTAGGAGATTTTAAAGATGTTTAAAGACACTTGGAATAGGACCTAGCCAGGAAGAGCTGCATGGAACAATTCTCACAGGGAGGGACTTGTCCCAAGGCAAGAAAAGGACCCAAATCCAGCACAAAGGGGCCGAAATTTGTGTAAAGTGCAGGAACAGGTGCCAACTGATATCTCTGTTGCTCACTATTCAGTTCCAGGTCAGAAATAGAAAGTAGACTCAGGAGGGACCTGCATCCCTATTAGTTTCCAGGGTAAGGCTTGTTTTTAGCCCTAAGTTACTTACTGAGCAAGAAACATGTTCAGAAGCAAGTAGCAGCTATGTGACTTTGACCCTAGGAGGGAAGGCAGATCTCAGTTCTAGTTTCCAACCCAGTATGAAGTCAGTAGTGAAATAAGTAGGGCATAGCTGTACCAGATCTTAAATTATATGATAAAGCAAGAATCATCAAAACTATTTGGTACTGGCTAAGAAATAGAGTGGTGGATCAATGGAATAGGTTACACATGCAAGACACAGTAGTCAATGGCTATGTCAAAATCTACTGTTTGATAAATCCAAAGACTCCAGTTTCTGGGATAAGAACTCACTATTTAACAAAAACTGTGGGAAAACTTGAAAATAGTATAGCAGAAACTAGGCATAGAACAATATCTTACTCCCTACATGAAGATAAAATCAAAATAGGTACATGATTTAGATATGAAGGTTGATATTATAAGCAAACTAGGAGAGCAAGGAATGGTTTACCTATCAAATCTATGGAGAAGGGAAGAATTTATGACCAAACAAGAGATAGAGAACATTATGAGATGCAAAATGGATGATTTTGACTATATTAAATTAAAAAGGTTTTGCACATACAAAGCCAATGCAACCAAGATTAGAAGGGAAGCAGAAAACTGGGAAACAATTTTTACAACTAGTGTCTCTGATAAAGGCCTCATTTCCAAAATACATAGAGAACTAAGTCAAATTTATAAGAATACAAGTCATTCCTCAATTAATAAATGGTAAAAGAATATGAACAGGTAGTTTTCAGAGGAAGAGATTAAAGCTATCTATAGTCATGTGGAAAAAAATGCTCTGAATCACTATTGATTAGAGAAATGCTAATCAAAACTACTGTAAGGTACCACATCATACCTATCAGATTGGCTAACACGATAAAACAGGAAAATGATAAATGTTAGAGAAGATGCGGGAAAATTGGAACACTAATGCATTGTTTGTGGAATTGCAAACTGATCCAGCCATTCTGGAGAACAATTTGGAACTATGTCCAAAGGGCTATAAAAATGTGCCTTTGACCCAGCAAAACCACTTCTAGGGCTATATCCCAAAGAGATCATAAAAATGGGGAAATGATTCACATGTACTAAAATTTTGATAGCAGCTATTTTCGTGGTGGCAAACAATTGTAATTTAAGGGGATGGCCATCAATTGGGGAATGGCTGAATAAGTTGTGGCATATGAATGTAATTGAATACTATTGTGCTATAAGAAATGATGAACAGGCAGACTTCAGAAAGACTTATATGAACTGATGTTGAATGAAGTGATCAGAACCAGGAGAACATTATATACAGTAATGGTGACATTGTGTGATGCCTGACTGATAGACTTAGCTCTTCTCAATAATACAAGGATCTAAGACAACTCCAAAAGACTCATGATGGAGAATATTATCCACATCCAGAGAAAGAATTTTGGAGTCTGAATGCAGATCAAAGCATGCTATTTGCTCTTTTTCTTTTGTTGTTTTCTTTTGTTTCTTCTTTCTCATGATTCTGCCTATAGGTTCTAATTCTTTACATCATTACTAATATGAAAATATGTTTAATATGAATGTATACGTAGAGCCTATACCAGATTGCATGCCTTCTTGGAGATGGGGGAAGAGAGGGAGGGAGAGAAAATTTAAAACTCAAAATTTGTAGGGCAGAAAACCCAAACCAAAGGAGAACCTGAAGTTCTGTTACACTAAACCAATTTCTAGCTGGCTGATATTAGCTAAGTCCAGCAGCATTCTACTGGAACTCCAACCAGGGACAAGCTCATAGGTATATTGCTCAGATGCAAACCAAGGTCAGGAATTTGCAGAGTTCAGGCCAGGAGGGCAATGATCAGGCTTTGCCCTGTATCAGATCACTTTGGGAATACTAAATGCTTGTAGGACCCAAAGTGAAGCTATCCCTGCAATCCTGGAATAACACAATACTCAATATCCCAAGAAAGAGCAGCAGGACCCAAGATGACAAAAGCTTAGCCCAGGATTCTCTCCAGAAGTACACAGCCTGGTTTTAATATAAAGTCTGAAGTCAAGAAGGAGGCTGGATAAATAGGCCAACGAGAAATAAATCCCACCACAGTGAGAGACAATCAAGACACAAACCCAGAAGAAGAAAACCATTCCAAAATATCTACAAGCAAAGCCTCAAAGAAAGACATAGTTTGGGTTCGAGTTCAACTACAATTCATGGAAGAGATGAAGCAAGGATTTTAAAAAAAGCAAAAAATATTACTTCTATAAATGAAATGAGAACACTACAGGAAAAGATAGAGAAGAAATGAGTGCTGTGGAAGAAAGAATTGGAAAAGCAATCAGCAGCTTGCTACAAGCAGTACCAAAGTGCCAAAAAGTACACTAAGCTAAACAATAAATCCCCTGAAAATTACTATGGACCAAATAGAAATTACTGACTGCATGAAACAATAAGAAATATTTTTAAAAATAAAGTCAAAAGACTAAAAAATAGAAGAAAATGTATGATATTAAGAATCACTAGACAACCTGAAAGTTGTAACAACCTTTACCCCCACCTAAATAAAGAACCTAGGCATCATATTTCAAGAAATCATCAAAGAAAAGTGTCCATATCTCTTAGAAACAGAGGACAAAGTGAAAATAGAAAAAAACCACCATTCCCTTCCTGAAACATCAAAATGAACATTCCCTGTAATATTATACCCAAATTCAGAGATTCCAGGTCAAATTAAAAAAAAAAATACTCCAAGAGGCTAGAAACAAATTCAAGTACCAAGGAGCCACACAAGATTTAGCAGCCATCATTATAAAGTAATAGAATACAGGGAATACAATATTCCAGAAGACAAAAGATATAGGCTTACAACCAAGAATGACTTAACCAACAATAATATAAGTATAATCCTAAGGAATAATCCTACAAGGGGCAAATACACCTTTAATGAAATAGAGAACTTCCAAGCATTCCTCATAAAAAGATGAGAGCTAAATAAAAACTTTTAAAATATAAACATGCGGGTCAAGAGGAACATAACAAGATAAACATGAGTGAGCAATCATAAAAGACTAAACAAGGATAAACAGTTCATGTTCTAATATGGAGAAATGATGCATGCAACCTCTTTGAAGAGGATTATTATTATTGGGATTATATAGAGTTGCCAATTAAACAGGATATAGAAGCAATTTTTTTATATTCTGATGCACTTAAAAGAAGAATAGAAAGGGAGGAAAAAAGGAATACATTGGCAGGAGCAGGTGGAGGCAGAGGAAGAGTGGAGAAAAAATTATCTCACATAACCAGGTTTCACAAATAGAAAACTATACAAACCAGAGGAAGGAATAGAAGGAGAAGATAACACTTGAACCTCACTCTCAGAAATTAATCCTAAGCAAAACAAACTTGAATTAAGGAAGGTAGATTCATGAAGAGGATTTTTTTTTCAAAAAGAAAGAAAGAATACAATGTTATTGGGCTTTAAGTTATAAAAGGAGAAGAGGGGCAGGTGAGTAGAAGCAGAGTGTACTCAACAGAGCACTATTGTTGACTATATATATATTCCTACACCCTCGTCTTTATTGAGTGGGAGTGAAACAAAGAGTATGAAAATATAATATTTAATAATAATATATTAATTTTAAAATATTATTTTATATAATAATATAACATATATTATATATAATAATATTAAATATAATAAAAGATAATAAGATCATATTCTTAATATGATAGAGGAAAACCCATAATTAATGATCATAGCTGTAAATGTGAATGGGATGAACACTCTCATAAAACAGAAAAGGATAGTAAAATTAAATAGAAAGGAAAATCCAACAATATTTTATTAACAAGAAAGACATTAGAAACATAAATATTTTTGAAATATATTTTTGTTAAATATTTCCCAATTACATTTTTAAAAAAACATTTAACATTAGTTTTTTTAAATGCCAAGTTCCAAATTTTCTTCCTCTCCTACTACTCCTCCACCTCTGGAGAAGGCAAACAATATGATATTGACTATACATATAAAGTTATGTAAAGCATATTTTCATATTGGCCATGTTGCAGAAGAAATCTCTCTCTCTCTCTGTGTCTCTCTCTTTCTCTCTCTCTCTCTGTCTCTGTCTCTGTCTCTGTCTCTCACACACACACATGAAAAAGAAAGAAAGTGAAAAAATATGCTTCAATCTGCACTCAGAGCTGATCAGTTCTTCTCTGGAGATGGATAGCATTTTCCATCATGCTTTGCAATTGTCTTAGATCATTGTCTTGATCAGAGTAGTTAAATTGATCATAGTTACAATATTGCTGTTACTGTGTACAGTGTTCTCCTCGTTCTGTTCACTTCACTTTGCATGAGTTCAAATAAGACTTCCCAAGTTTGTTTGTTTGTTTTTTCTGGTACCATCCTGCTGATCATTTCTTACAGCACAATAGTGTTCCATCACAATCATATGCCACAATTTGTTTAGCCATTCCTCAGTTAATGGATGTCCCCTCAATTTCCAATTCTTTGCTACCACAAAAAGAGCTTCCAAAAATATTTTTATTAACATAGGTCTTTTTCCCTTTTCTCTGATCTTTTTGGGATACAGACCTAGTAGTGGTATTGCTGGGTAAAAGGGTAAGCTCTTTGGGCTTAGCTCCAAACTGTTGTTTGTATGTTGTATTAGTTCAGAATGGTTGTATTAGTTCACAATTCCATCAGTAGCTCATTAGTGTCCTCATTTTTCCACACCCCCTCCAGCATTTGTCATTTTCTTTTTCTGTCATGTTAACTCTATGATAACCTCTATACAATCTAAACTTGTAGGTATACAATGGTATGTCAGAGTTGCTTTAATGTGCATTTCTCTAGTCAATAGTGATTTAGAGTGGGTGATCATTGATAGCTTTGATTTCTTTTTCTGAAAATTGCTTACTCATATCCTTTGATCAATTATTGAGTGGAAAATATCTTGTATTTTTACAAATTTGGCTCAGTTCCCTACATACTTGAGAAATGAAGCCTTTATTAGAGAAATTTGCTATAATTTTTTCCCATTTACTGTTTTCCTTCTAATTTTGGCTGCATTAATTTTGTTTAAAACCTTTTTAATGTCATGTAATCAAAATTATCCATCTTCCCATGATCCTCTGTATCATTTGCTTGATCATAAAATCTTTCCTTATCCAATAGATTTGACAGGTACATTTTTCCATGCTCCTCTAATTTACTTATGACCCTTTATGTCTAAATCATTTATCTGTTTTGACCTTATCTTGGCATACAATGTGAAATGTTGTCTTTGTCTAGTTTCTGCCAAACTGCTTTCCACTTTTCCCAGCAAGTTTTGTTAAAGATTGAGTTCTTATCCCCAAAACTTGGATTTTTGTGCTTATCAAAAATTAGATTTCGTTACTGTTGTTCAGTTGTTTTCAGTAATATCTGATTCTTTGTGATGACATTTGTAGTTTTCTCAGCAAAGATACCAGAGTGATTTGCCATTTCCTTCTCTAGCTCATTTTACGGATAAGGAAACTGAGGCAAACAGAGTGACTCATAACTTGAAGAAAACTCAAAGAAGATTGAAGAGCTCTGCTCTTACCAACTCAATTCTGTGTTTCTCAGTTGTTCTGGTCATTGTTCTACACCAAGAATGAGAGAGTCCCATACCAATGGCCTTTGGGACTGGGGTTATATAAGCACATATGCAGGAGCACTTTCATTTCTGCCATTTAAAATTGTATTGAGATGATCCCCTTCTTTGCTTTACTTTGCATACCACAATTTTGAAGATAGAAGGAAGTAAAAAAAGAGATACATAGGGAAAAGTGAAAGAAAAATTAAAAATTACCCATAAGGTAATGTAGTGCTAGGAAAGGTTTCCAAAGAAATGGACTCAGGAGCAGAAAAGTTCATTGAAAAGCATATTTTAGGGGCGGCTAGGTGGCACAGTGAATAGAGCACCAGCCCTGGAGTCAGGAGGACATGAGTTCAAATGTGACCTCAGACATTTAACACAAAGACTAGCCATGTGACCTTGGGCAAGTCACTTAGCCCCAATTGCCCTGCCTTTCCCCCTCCAAAAACCAAAAAAAAAAAAAAAACATGTTTTATTACAAATTAACTACAAAGGACAAATGAAGGAAGATGCTATCTGCATACAGAGAAAAAAACCTGACAAATAGAAGTATGTATAGAATGATTTTACATACACATACACACATATTTGTATCTAATGGTAGCCATCTCTAGGGTGGGGAGGGAGGGAGGGAAGAAAAAAGAGGAAAGTTACATGATAACTTCATTGTATATCTAAAAGTAATAGCAAGTTGTACATAATAGATCTGCACTTTCAAGTGTGATCATCTTTTTTTATTCTACTGTGTTATAGAAATGCTTGTTTGATTTCATGAATTAAAAATAAAATTAATTAATTTTAAAAAATAAAAGCATGTTTTTTTTAATGTCAGTCAACAAGCATTTATCAAACATTTGCTGTCAGGTATGGTTCTAGCATTGGGGATATAAAGAAAGGCAAAAATGATCTCTGCCCTCAAGGAGATGATATTCGGATGGGGAAACAGATGTAAATAACTAGATGCATACTTTGTATGTGTAGATACATGGATGGATGGATGGATGGATGGATGGATGGATGGATGCATGGATGCATGGATGCATGGATGCATGGATGCATGGATGCATGCATGGATGGATGGATGGATGGATGGATGGATGGATGGATGGATGGATGGATGCATGCATGCATGCATGGATGGATGGATGGATGGATGCATGGATGGATGGATGGATGGATGGATGGATGGATGGATGGATG